>NC_077230.1:67212527-67492937 GCF_027887165.1 Monodelphis domestica
TTTTAAAAGATGGTAAGGGATCTTACTGATGTGTATTTAGGTTTTCCATTCGCTCATAAACAGTTACTGTGCTATTAAACAAAACTATGGTTACTTTTGTTTCAATTGTTGATTTTTGACCATTTGAATAATTTTCTCTCAACCTTTTAAGATTAAAATAAAATTTTCCATTATTTTCCCTTTATTTTTCCTCTCTCCAACTTTTAATTGGGTTTCCATGCTTCTTTCCATTTTTCCCAAGGCAATTAAATTTCTATATTTTTATATTACACATATCTGTTGGTATGTGTATATGTATATCCAGAATCACATCTTTTCAAATCTGGTGGTACTGATCATTTGAAGTAATTTAGCATTAAATCTGGATACTAGTTTAAATCCAAGTTGTTTTAAAAAATTTATAATTTTTTTTTTCCAGAAAGGGCCCATTGTTAGATGAAACCAGCTTGAGAAACACTTTTTGATAATTTACTTAGATAGTGGGACCATTAAAAACTTCCTTCAGTTTGTTTCCCTCTTCTTGACTGTCTGGGTGTTATGCATTTAAGTCAGGGATCACTTAGGAGTGTGAGTATCAGCTTTGTGTGAAAAGCCTTCACGGCTCACTTTTGTAACCACTTTGCTATGGGTCTTCCACAGAATCCTGGCGCATCACAGAAGCTGGAAGTTCTGATGTTCCATTGAAATCACAATGGAACGTTGTGACTTAACCTGGTAAGGGCAGCACTAAAGGTGCTTCTTATTTAAGTACCCGGAAACAGTGAAGCTGTCAAGAAATATGTCGTTTCAGAGTTGGTCTCAGCTTTTCCCCAACTGTTGGGTTCCTCTTCTGTATTGATCAAGGAAGTGTGACAGTTGGTTTAAAATTTTTTCTTCTGAACCTATGTTTATTGATTGCAATTTTTAAAAGGGCATTTAACTGACATCATCACGTAAGTTAACTTTTCCTTTCTCAAATGATCACTTTTAATGAATTACTTCAATATGCAGTAATTTGTGTCTCCACAACTGATTGACACTGGTGAAAGCAAAAATTATTCCCATCATGGAAATCTAGAGGGTGCAAGTAGCTGATTTAAGTCAATCTGTTTCCTTCATAGTTAGTTTCTCCTCTGAATATTGCTTTAATCCTGCAAAAATGATTATGCATAAGGCAGTATGTGAAGGTATTTTCTTGCCATACAGTATCTAGTTGAAATTATATTTATGTTAAATGTTTAAAAAATACCTCAATAAAGAGGGGAAAATGGTGAGATTTAAAATGCATTGTGAAATAACGCAAAGCATTGACTCCCACTGATACGATAAGCTTTATATTCTTACATTTAAGTTATTTTCAAAGCATTTCCTTTAGAGAAAAATAATACTAAGATAAACCATATTTTAAAACAAACATCTTAAATTGAACTTTTAATGGCAGTTATTTAAATTGATGCTTAGAATAAAATGTTTCCCCAATCCAAAGAATAAGTGTTTTCCTTGTTGATACTTAACTAGATATTTATCATACTATTAAAATAAGTAGAATTCTTATCTGTAAACACCTCACTGTGAATTAGAATAAACAGGCAAATCTCAATAAGTCCAAAGCTTAAGGAATGAACTTTTCCTGGCTAGTTGAATTGACTAATTAAATTAGAGATGGCCTGAAAACTACTTTTATTTCAACATCTAAGCTATGTTTTTAAAATGTCTGAATCTACTTTTCTGTCATTATTGCATATAATCCAATATTTCTTTGTTTACTGAGGATTTTGTAAGGCTTTGGTGGCATCATTCTGCACCAGATCTTGATATAGATGGTGTCGAATATTTGAGTAAATGACCTCAGTACATGTCCTGGAGTTTATTCTTGTTGTTGTTTAAAAAAACACACAAAAAAACTAAACCTCCATCTGTCAGCTTGGGAATTAATTGTCACTTTTGTATTAACACCTGCTTCTTTCTCTTCAAAGTAGAAAGTCAAGAATTCATATTAATTTAGATTTCTATGTGAATTCCAGTTAATCTTGGTATACTATTTCAGCTGACTAGACTATGAACTCTTCAGAAAAATAAATATTGAGAACTTAAATAAAAATATTATTGTTAAATCACAAGGGCAATGTATGTATTATCATATATATAGAAAATTAAAGTTGTAGAAGTTTTAGTATACTAGAAACATGTTTCATGACTTAAGCTAGCATTTTAATGCCTGCTTTGATTTATTAGAAAATGCTATATTTATTTCTAATGACTAAAATAATATAAAAGCATACTTATATTTGGATAGAAAAACATTAATGATTTCCAAATTCTTTTAGAAAGGATTAGGATTTAAGAAATAATAAAACTGGTTGGTTCAGTAAGTTGTTTGGGAAGCCAGGAGTTTGTTTTTATCATTTGAATTAATCATCAAAATGTTCTATTTTGCATATTATAAATGTGAGAAGTCTTATTTGTTCCAATTGTAGCATCAGCCAAAGATTGAAAGAATAAGTATCATTTTGAAATCAAATGTCAGTTGCATAGAAATTAGTCAGATATGTGAATGAAAGAACTTATTTGTGAAGTGAGTACATATGAAGAGAAAATTATATTTGTGCCTAAATCAAAAGAGCCTTGAACCTGTCTATGCAAGAAGAAATGAAAAAGAAGAATAAATATATGAGAATGTTGTTTTAAGGCTCTTCCCTCATTGAATAGTTCAATCAGTCAATCAATCAATAAGGAAATGGATGGAAGGGAACAAGCACTGTATTAAGTGCCTACTCTGTGTTAGTCAATGTTCTAGGTGCTGGGAATACAACATAGCCACCACTCTCAAGGAGTTCACGGTCTAATAGGGAGAGGATGCCTGTAAAAATTATGTACAAGCAAGATATATACAGAGTAAATAAGAGATACTCCCTGAAGGATAATTGTTCCAACTTTAAGGAGGACTAAGGAAGGGTTCTTGCAGAAGGAGGGATTTTAACTGAGATGTATAATATTTAAGTACCATATTGAAAATATGGCGTGAATATCTTGCATTTACACTATAATTTACATGTCCTCTTCCTCCTTAGAATACCCTCTAGGCTTCCTCTCAGTTCACTCCCTCCCTCCCTCTTTGGAGGTCTTTAAGCCAAGGTTGGGTGAAAATTTTATTAAAATATTTTGTTGTTGAGTCATTTCATTTGTGTCTGACTCCTTGTGACCCTATTTGGGGTTTTCTTGGCAAAGATATGGAAGTGGTTTGCCATTTACTTCTCTGGTTCATTTTATAGATGAGAAAACCGAGGCAAACAGAGTTAAGTGACTTGCCCAGATTTACAAAGCTGGAGCTACTAAGTGTCTGAGGCTGGATTTGAACCCAGGAAGTTGACTTCTTGATTCCAAGCCCAGTGCTTTATCTGCTACAACATTTTTCTGCCTTATTAAAGTCTACATTGAACTAAATGGCTTTTGAAGTCCTGTCCAACAAAAACACGAGATTCCTTTTCAGAAGGGGGAAATGTGTTCTTTATATCTAGATAATTGACAAGAGAAATAAGTTTTACCAATTGATTCCTGCTCTTTTTAATCTTATTGATCATAGACTCTTAAAAATGAAAAAGGGCAATGGAGACTCTTCTATCCTAGTTTTTTATTCAATAAAGTTATAAACTACTTAAGGTAAAACAAATAGTAAAGACTGGAACGTGGACCTACTAATTATTTAATGAATGATAGCTAATGTTTAAATAGTGTTTTAAGATATACAAAGCTTTTTATATCCATAACCTTATTAGAGCCTTACATAATCATGTTAATTTAGTTTTATCATCCCCATTTTACTGAAGAGGAAACTGAGTCTTAGGGAAGCTAGGTGACTTGCTAGGAGTCACATTGCTAATTAAAGTGTGAGAAGTAGTATTTAAATCCAGCTTCTCCTGTGACTAAGATCTACATTCACCACTATGACCAGTGCTTTGCTTTTCATTCATGGTAATCAGATGTTTATCTAAAGAACCAAAGAAGAGAATTTTGTGTTACTTTTAACCACTTTTGGGTAAAAATAGTTTGTGAATTTGCTTGGATACCTAGCAGGGATTAAATAGATGGTGTTGAGAAGTCAAGTTTCTGGTATTTAAGAGCTATTTAAACTCTTTGAAGCTACTTTTAGTCCCTTCTCTTCCTTCCCCTAAATTAATTCACTATTAGCTTCCAAGGGGAAAGGGAACCATCATGCACCACTAAACTTTACATGTATTTAGAGTTCTGTAATTCATGAGAGACAGACTGATCTAGTGACAACAGTCTTGACTTGAGATAAAAACAAATAAACAAACAAACAAACCCTAAGGTTTAATCCAGCTGCATTAGTTTATGTGATCTTTCCATCCAAGGGCAATTGACCTAAACTTTCAGATATATATGGTGTCTGATTGTCATTGCTGGAGGGAGTACCCATATTTAGGAAGCCAATTATTATCTCATTTTATTCTTAAAATAATATTTAGCATTAATGTAATGTAAATGTTTTACAAACATTTTATCCTTCTAACACCCCATGATATAGGTAATGTTGTTATTTCCATTTTACAAATGAAGACACTGAGACTGACAAAAGCTAAAGTGACTTTTCTAGGTTCACACAGCTGTGTCAGAAACAGGATTTGAAATGACATCTTTGTGACTCCAAATTGAACCCTATAAACAGGGTCACATTGCTGCCTTACAACATTACAGAGAAGTATTATTCAAAGTTTACCCATGAAGAAGATAAGGCGGAGAGTGATTTTAAGTATCTTCCCTATGGAAACTTGCATAGTTGGTGACAAAGACATTTAGAGGCATCTAAAGCTGAGCCTGATGTTCTTGTAGTGTGTATGAGTGGATCTCATAAACTGTGAACAGTTCTATCTCTTCTCCCTTTTCAGTAGTATGGTCAGACCTACTCATTAGGATGTCCATTATCTAGAAATACTATCTTAGGCTGCTCTCACTAATAAGGGGAAAATATTTAATTTACTTTTCATTTATGTATTATAACTGCCACATGCAAATGAACCCCTTAAATTCTATTTTCTCATTGGTTGATGTTACAATTGTCAAAGTATATCAGAGTAGAAAAATTTAGTCGCCCAAAGTAATAAAATAATACAAAACATTCTTTCCTGGTGCATTTTACCATTTCTTTGTATCTTTTTAATTCCCCCACAAAATCTGTGTAAGAAGGTAGTTAAATGAATTTTCAAACCACACAATTTTGGCACACCCATTTAAGCAGCTTTATATTAAAATGCTTCCTGCATTCCCATTTTAACTGATTCCATGCGACTTAAATGTTTGATAGAAATCAACATTTATTCCATTCATCCAGGTGTTTATGAGTATTTCTTTAAGTCAGAGGCACTATGGTAGAGGAGAGAGAGAGAGAGAGAGAGAGAGAAAGGCAGAGAGACAGAGAGAGAGAAAGGCAGAGAGAGACAGAGAGACAGAGACAGATGGACAGACAGACAGACAGAGAGCTGAAGAGACAGAGACCCAGAGAGAGAGAAAGAGACAGAGACAGAGAGAGAGACAGAGAGACATAGAGAGAGAAAGAGGAGAGCAATTCACTTAAATCTTTCACTGCTCTAGGTAATTCTATAAAATAATAAAAATAGCTGGCATTTATAGAATACCTACTATGTTCCAATTATATTTACCAATAATATTTCTTTTTTTTTTTAAACCCTTACCTTCTGCCTTAGAATCCATACAGAATTGAAGGCAGAAGAGAGGTGAGGGCACCTAGAGTCACTCAGGAAATACCTGAGGCCAGATTTTAGCCCAAGGATGTCTTCTTGCCAGGCCTGGCTCAATCCACCAAACCACTTAGCAGCCCTCTCATTTGACTTTCAAAATAGCGGCCACACTGGGAAGTAGGTTCTATTATTATCCCCATTTTACAGGAATGTTGTGGCATATATAAATTAAGTGACTTGTCCAAGATCACACAGTAAATGTCCTAAGATGGGTTTAAACTTAGGTTTTCCTTAAATTTCAGTCTAAGCACCCAATCCATTGAGACACCAAGTTGCATAAGTTGCAGAGAACTTTAGCTTCATTGGCAGAGGAAGTTTCCTCTTCTCAGTACTCTAGACAGTTGTCAAAGACAAGTCTTAAGTGCCAGGCACTTAATAAATACTCCTTACTTTATCTGAATTACAGGGAATGTGCTGATCTGAATTAACTTAGGAAGTTTTTCTCTTTCTCCCTGGAAATTCTCTCTACCTATGAAATCAGAGATGTCCTGCCCCTATCCATAAAACAGAAGAGGTTAATTTCTTTTCCCTAGTTTGGGCACTGCAAAGAATCTTTTATCTACATTTTTTCAGTCAGTAAAGGTACCTATTAGCTGGAGCTAGAAATTTGGAATTAGCTCCATAATAAATATTCATTTACTTAATGGTTCACTAATTAGTAGGGAAAAGGTTATAAGTACTTTTTAGAACACTTGTACTATCTACTTAACTGCCTTGGGCAATGAGTGCTTCTACCTGGAGTTAGAGATACTGCTCCTGAAAAAAAACAAAAAAACAACAAAAACCAAAAAACTAAAAAACTAAAAAAGTGCCACACTTTTATAGTACGGAATTAAATTTTACCTATTGTGAAAGAGAAAATGTATCTAAATCTTAAGGCCAGTAGATCAAGAACTGATACCAAAAGTATAAACTTTTATTTTTTAAACCCTTATTTTCTGTCTTGGAATTGACATTAAGTACTGGTTCTAAGGCAAAAGAGCAGTAAGGGTTAGGCAATGGGGGTTAAGTGACTTGCCCAGGGTGATGGCTAAGAAGTGTCTGAGATTATATTCATCATTGCCTCCCTCCATGAAAAAAAGAAAAATAATCTTTGTAACAAATAAATATGGCTCAAATAAAAAAAAAAGATAAACCTCGCATTTGATATGTCCAAAAAATGTTTGTTGCTTGCTTCATTTTGCATCATCTCCTCTCTGCCAGTATGTGGTAGGTAGTATGCTCTATCACTGATATTTTATTTTATTTTATTATTTTTATTTTTTAAATTTTATTTAATTAGATGATTTAAAATAATTTTCCATGGTTAAAGACTCATGTTCCTTCCCTCCCCTTCTTCCAATCCCTTCCCATATATGATGCACAATTACACTGGGTTTAACACGTACCTTTGATCAAGACCCATTTCCTTATTATTAGTATTTACACTAGGGTGATCTTTTAGAGTCCACTTTTCCAGTCGTAGCCCCACCGATCCATGTCTATCACTGATATTTTAGAGTCATCATTTGTCAATGCATTGATCAAAATTCTTACATCTTTGTCTTATTTTTCATTACAATATGCATTGTTCTTTTGGTTATACTCACTTCACTTTGCATTGCTTTGTACAAATATTCCTGTTTCTCTGACAGTATTCCCTTTACATTTTAAGAGATAACCACTGCCCATTTAAAAATGATTTACTTTAGCATTTTCAGATTGATTTTGTAGATGTGGTTGAAAATTGAATTATAATCTGGTTACTCTGTTAATCAAAACCATTGGAGTATATATGTATCAACTTCTTGGGAAGGTAACCATGTCTCAGTATTTGAGAGAGTGAAAGTGGTATGGAGTGCCTAGCAAAATATGTAGTCTAGCCAAATAAAAACAAAAAACAAACCAAACAGGACATCTAAATTGTGTAATCTAAATCAAATAAGCTTATATAGTTTGTAGATTTTTCTCAGCTACCAAAAACCTCTGGTGCTTTTTTGTTTGTTTGTTTGTTTTGTTTTGTTTTGTTTTTGTTTTTGTTTAAAAAAATAAATGGGATTGTTCTGGATTCAGTGGCCAGCTTAAAACTTGAACATCTCATGGAAATCAGCTTCTTATGAAGAACTGATCCTTTGGCCCAGGGATTTGATGAATGTTAGAAGTAGGAAAGACTTGGCCGAGATCCACATATTTCTAGGATTTATTAGCAAGCCAAAAATATAAATTTAGGTGGAATACTTGAAAAAATGATAATCAAAAGGTTTATTTTAAGTAATACTTTCTAGGACAGACTGTGTGGCATCAGATTTTTCCAACTTTTTCCAGGATAGAATATACCTGCTGAAAGTTGGATCTGCCTATTTTCCTAGACCCTGAAGCTTGTTTAGGTTTCACAGCTGCAGTACTGAAGAGTTAACTTTGTGATACCAAGTCTAGTGCTTTTGCTATGCCATTTACCACCTAATTCATATAATATAATTACAACATAAAACTGAAAATATCCCCATAACATTAGACATATCTTCATGTTTCTTAGTGATTTTATTCCAAACCTTTCATCATAAAGTTAAATGCAGGAAATGGTGCTTTTGAATAAGATATTCAACACAATTTGCCATCTAATATGAATTTGAATGAGTCACACACAGTAGAAAGAATGCTGGTCTACAAAAAAATCTGAGTGCAAATCTAGCTTCAGATACTTATTAGCTGTGTGATCCTGAGCAAATCATTTAACCTCTGCATGTCTCATTTTCTTCAATTGTGAAATGGGTATAATAATAGCACACACCTCCTGGAATTGTTGTGAGGATGAAATGAGAATATTTGTAAAGTGCTTTGCAAGCCTTACAACATTATATAAGTAGGGGCAGCTATTTAGTACAGTAGACAGAAAGCCAGGCCAAGAGTTGGCTTCAAATCTGGTTTTAGGCATTTTCTATTTATGTGACCCTGGGCAAGTCTCTTAACCTGTGTCACTTAATATTTACTGCTCCTCTGCCTTAAAATAAGTCCTTAGCATGGATTCTAAGATGGAATACAAGGGTTTAAAAAAGGGCAAAACAAACTATGTAAATATAACTATTGTTATTTTAAAAGTTTGAATTATCAAACATTTTAAAAATGAATTTTTGCTTCTAAATAAGTAGCAGCATGCTTTCAACCTATAATATAAGAGAAACCTTGATACTCTCTAAAACCAGATTATATGTGAACCAGTTTCACTTCTTAGGCTTAGAAATATGTTGTACTGAGGACTTGATCCTTTCCTCCCCCTGCCATTCCCCTCTGCCATTGCTACTGGGTAGAGTGGCCACCCAGTGCTGCCCTCTCTCCTTTCCAACAAATCAACCAAGTAGAACACCTTATATTTCTAGGAATTTTTTTTAACAAGGAAGGAAACATAAATTCAGAAGTAATGCATGAGATTAATGAGAATTAAAATTAAAAAATACTACCTAGCATATACTGGGTAAAATTCAATTTCACTTGCCTCTTAGAAATTCCTAGCTGAGTCCTTATGCTCCACCAAGTAACTGAACCTTCATATGATTCCCACTTTTCTCCTTTTAAAACTTATTTTAATTTTGTTTAAAAAAAAACCCTTTTAACTTTAATTTTAGAATCATTACTGTATATTGGTTCCAAGGCAGGAAAGTGGTAAGAGCTAGGCAGTGGGGGTTAAGTGATTATACATTATCTTTGTAATCCTAAATCATTTAATTTCTCATTATCCCAAGCAAACTTTTAAAACATATGAATTTTTCTTCTGAAATATATTTCATTTTATCTGAAATATATCATAAAAACACCAATAAAATAATGAAGCCCATAAGAAAAGTTATACACATTAGATATGATGAACAGAAAACTGTTCCTTTCTCAGACAGTGGTAGAAGATGATCTGGTTGGTTATATGGAGGAGGGATTTCTTCCTTGATGTCAAAGAGAGGCAGTTTCAAATATAGAAAATTAGTCTTAATGGTCCTTGGAATCAGACAGGCTTGGTGCCACATCCCACCTCTGAACCAGAGCCTGGCAGTATGTCCTTGGTAAAGTCCTCATCTTGCCCTGCCAGGGCAGCTCTTTAAGTCTGTCATTTGTAGAGGAATTTGTCCATCTGAATTTTGGTCATCAGAGGTTAAATGGTTTTTTTCCTCCGAACATGCTTTGTAAATGGCAAATGAATGGTCAGGAATTTTTTGGTCATCAGTCCTTTCACTGGGAGCTCCCTACATCAATGAAATCAGAAGTCTAGACTTAAAACAAACTAACGAACACAGCTCAAAGATTAGAGATCGCCCCATAAAACAACCCTTCTCAATGGGAGTCTGTCTTTCACGAAGTTCTATGGTCTTTTATTTGAAACTACATTTTCAGCCTTATGAGGTAACACATTCCATCACTTTACTTCCTATTACATACATTACGACTTCATTTGATCCTAAAGGAACCTGTTTCAGGCTTCAAGGGGCTATCTAGGTCTAGGTTGGCATGATTCGATGAATGAGACTGTGTTCACTTGATCCCCTTTGAGATTTCATTGGGCGTCAGATCCCAAGTCCCCCTCTTGTCTTTCCCTCCTTTTACAGTTTCCATTTGGCTGTCCCCCAAGCCACCCAGACCCACAGCGATTATTTCACTCACCCTTCTCTACACCTTACCTCCTAACTCTGCTCCATTTGTTAGGACACGACAACCAGAACTAGGGGCTATAATCCAGGACGAAACAATTAGTTGGAACAAGGATGCTGTGGTTTCATTTTTGCTTTTCATACTGTTCTTCATGTTGACTGACATTTTGCTGGCTTTTAGACCAAAGTTGCACAATGGGATGTTGTCTTTGGAGAACAGTCTATATAATGACATCTAGTTCTCTTTGGGGCGTGTAACCCCAAATGTTGTCCTTAATGAAGTAGCTCAGAATGAGGCAAACATATCAGAGTGAAAAGAGTTCTAGACTTAGAGGCAGGAAGATCTGAGTTCTAATTTTCTTTCAAATGTTTAGTTATTGGGTAAATTCTTGAATTTCTATCCTTATTTGCAAAATGAAGATGATAATAATAGCACAGAACTTATATCATTTTTAGGAAAATGAACTGAAATAATATATGTAACATGTTTTCCCATGATGGATCTAAAAGTATAGTTTAGATTACTTTCTCTAAGCCTTATGACAAGGGTTCTTTGTATGAAATTTAAGGATGGGGTTTGTGGATGGTTGTTATGGGGGTCTGAATGTGAATGGGAAAACATTTATAATTTTTTTTACTAACTTCTAACTAAATTTAGCCTTTTGTTCAATTATAAAATTTTAAAATATTATTCTGTCCATTGGTTTCACCAGGTAGCTAAAGCGATCTGCCTAAGAACCCTTGCCTTATAGTTCACCAAGTTGAAGTTATTCAATGACGTTTACTGATATGCTGGATGAATCTTTTAAGTTTATCAGCAATTTAATTCAGCAAACATCTGGCTATCTGTAATGTACAAGTCACTGTTGCTTGGCTAGGCATATTCCTTTATTGGCTCACTTTTAGCCTTGATTTGTACTATAGATGTTGGAGAAGAGGGTGATTAATTGATGTGCAGGTCATTGCCAACTCTTCAAAAATAATTACAGTGGAGGTAGCCAGATTATTCAGTGCATTGAGAATCAGTCCTAGAATTGGGAGGTCCTGGGCTCAAATCTGATTTCAGATACTTCCTAGTTGTGTGATCCTGGGCAAGTCACTTAACCCCCATTGCTTAACCCTGACCACTCTTCTGTTGTGGAACCAAACATACAGTATTGATACTAAGATGGAAGGTAAGGGTTTTCTTAAAAAAAAAATAATAAGTACAGCGATTTTTCAGTTATGGAATCCTATGGGAATAAAGGTTCCCTTTGTAAAGAACACTACTTCAGAAAACTCCTAAACCTTCATAAATCATAACAAGTTGAGCTTAATGCATCTCCAGCAAGAATTGGTTATTAAAATAAAAATACCTCGATTCAAAGTTTCTTTTTGTTTCTGAAGGGCAATCTTTTACCTAACATTGCACAGCCAGAGAAATGTGTTTTCTATATCCTTTACTTTGTGTTCCTGTACTTTTTCAGGTCTTTTCACATCAGTTCAAGGGTCTAATAATCTCCATATCTCATCAACTCAATCCCCAAGCAAGACATTTATCTGATTGACTGATAACGTTTTAACATATACTAATTTTAATGTGTCATCTCAAACTGAAAATTCATTTTAAAAATCTCTTATCTCTAATTCTGGAATGAGACTTTGATGTTAATGGAATTTTATGCATTGGCAAGTAGGTGGGGGAGTCTTTTATGGGGACCCTAATATCATCCATGCCAGTCTTTTTTTAAAAAAAAGATAAATTGCCTTTATTCCCTCATGCTTTAATTTTTTCTTTGATGAACAATCATTTATTTTCTCTCCCTTCCACCTCTTCCTTTCTCATTAAAACGAAAAATAAAAAACAAACAAAAATAGAAACTTCTTGCAAATAAGATATACATAGTCATGACAAACAAATTTCCACATTGGCCATGTCTGGAACTATATGTCTGATTCTGTACTTTGAATTCATCACCTCTTTGTCGGAGAGTGAGTAGCATTCCTCATATTTAATCCTTTAGACTCTTCCTTGATCATTGTTGGAATCAGAGTTAGCTTGTTCAGTGTTGTTTTATTTCTATAAATATAAACTTGTATTTCTATAAAGTTCAATATTTTTTAAAAATAATGTGATATAAGAATTTTAAAAGAACAAGCAGTAGTGAATTCTTTATCCTTTCTAACACGATTGTACAAGTTCCTGATACTAATTACAGGAAAATGAAAATTTTAAAGGTTTCGTGTTAAAAAATCTATCTGGTATGGTTTGGTTGAAATATTTGTAGAATGTACTATATAATCTCTCAAATTTCCTTTTTTTATGACAACTGTTAATGTCATTAGCAATTGTAATTAACGATTACCATTGATTGTTGAAATAAAAAGTAACAATCAAGGATATATGCGCACATGTACTCACATATGTATGTTTTAATTTCCAAAATGGAATTATTAAAAAAAAATTGGTAGTTATAAAAACTTAGTCACTAGAGGGCAGGATAGACCTTTATTTTCCTTCTGGTTGTAAAGCAACATATAAAATATATAGATCCACAATCAGATGAAGGTTTTCTGTATATTCTAATTGTTTTTTTTTTCCCTAGGAAATAGGCACCAAAGGTATATTTTTTGTTGTTGCTAAAAGTGTTATTGATTTCCTCCAGAAGGGAAGTACAGGGAGATTATAAGGAATATTTCTCTGGAGAAAACCTGGTTGTTTACAAGAAGTAATGCATTAAAACATCACTTGTACATGATGTACTGACATTTGATTGCTATGTGGAACTTCAGCAGAAAGGGAATTTGTGGAGCCAGGGAGTTTCTGTCAGTTACTTGGAATTAAGACAATGCGAAGTATACAACATACCTTTGTTGCTAACAAAACCAACAACAAAAAAGAGTAAGTCATTGAGATCTTGAAAACTAGAGGCAAGTCCACCCTAATCCTAAACTTTTTTTCCTCCAAACATGCTATGTAAATGGCAAATGAATGGTCAGGAATTTCCCCCAAAATTCTATGTCCTTCCATTCATTATCATGCATTTTGGAAAGGTTTTCCATAAAAGCAGTTTAGTCTTCAATCTTTAAGAGATACAGAGCAATGATGCTATGTAGTAAGACCCCTTATCGGGCTGCAGAATTAGGTACCATGAGTTTGAGTTCTGGACCAGACACTTACAAGCATTATCAATTATGAGCAGATCATAGTCTCTCACAGCCTAAATCTCATTATTTGCAAAACTGAGAAAAACAGTGTTTGCGTGGCCAGCCACTGAGTTGTTTCTAAAATGGTCTGTAAATGTCAATTATTGAATGTGAGTTATTAGAAGCAAAAGCTGAGACTATGGAGTGAGTGATTTTAAAAGATGATTACATAAGATCAACAAGTTCTCTTTAGAAATACCTCTTTATTTTTTGAATATTTGACAACTTCTTTAAAGTAAACTGAGTAAATACTATCAAAAATATGTTTTATAAAAGCTAACTTGCATTATGTGCTCTCTTCTGCCTCTGGTTTGTGCAGGAAGGGATTTTATAGCTAAAAGTGGCCCCAGAGACCATCACACCCAGACCTCTCATTTTTACAGACAACGAAACTAAATTACAGAGAGGTTGGTTGACTTGCCCAGAGTCATACAGTTAATAAATGTGTGCAGCATCTTTGAACTGCCCTTGTCCTTGGGCACTTATATCAATGCAATGTGATTTTGAGAGTTCCTTTACCTTTAACCTTCTTAACTTATTTATTGTTGATCCTGGCCTTCCCGTCAGCGTATTTTATTCATCTCTTTCCCTCTGTGTCTTAATACAGACCAAGGAAAACTGAGAATATCAAAAGCCCCATATGAGGAAACATGGAGCTTACAGCAAGGCAGTAAGGCAAACCAGCTTTAGTGAGAGCAGATACTCCTAAAATGAAGGAAGGGGTGATTGAAGAAGAATGACACAGAGCAGCCCATTGGTGTCATGAACGTAGTGAGGAGACACTCTGGGAACTCACAGGAAATAGGAGCACCCTTTCCCAAACCAGTAAATTCTGGTGGGGTTTTCATAATATTCTTCCTAAGATCTAGCAAGACCAGATATTGGAAGAAGGGAGTAAGGAGTCTGGACCTGAAGATTGACGGTGCTGATTTATTCTAATAGGGAAAAGGAAAACTCTTGGGGAGTTGGTGACCTCTCCCCAAAGTGGTGACCTATTTTCCACTTTGTTTTTTTTTCCTGAAAACTATATCAAAATAATTTAATGGAGCCTGTTTGATTGTTTAAAACTGGAAATCCAAAATTTCCATTTCTACCTGTTTTTTCATGCTAGATCAAGGCAGTGAACTCAACCTTTATTGGATATTAATTTTTTCTTTCCCCTTATATTTAAAATTAACATAGAATCACACATTGTAGACTGTAGAGAAGCACAGATTGAGTATCTCTTTACATTACAAACTCAAGAAAGAGCTAAATGACTAGAATATAATTTTATAGTTTATATATGTATGTATGGAGAGAGAGAGAGAGAGAGAGAGAGAGAGAGAGAGAGAGAGAGAGAGAGAGAGAGAGAGAGAGAGAGAGAGAGGGAGAGGGAGTAAGAGAGAGAAAGAGAGAGAGGGAGAGAGAGAGAGAGAGAGAGAGAGAGAGAGAGAGAGAGAGAGAGAGAGAGAGAGCGAGAGAGAGAGAGAAGCGAAGCCCATATACACCCCCATTCCCCCCCCCAAAATGAGTTATTCCTATCTAGATCATTTTCCAAAAAGAAATCATTTGTCAGGCTTCAGTGGATGGCGATGAAAACAACTAACATTTATATAATACCTACTATGTTCCAGAAGTTATAATAAATAAACACTTTACAGATATTATCTTATTTGATTCTCACAACAACCAGAGATAATAATTGTAAAAGCACTTAGCAAACGTTGGTGTACTATATAAATGCTAGCAGAGTATCTGTTCACCGGTTAAAGGACAAAAGGAAATGGTATTTAGATCACTCTTGTAGCTAGCTAGCTCTTTTCTCTCATTCCTCTTCTTCCATTGCTGTAGGTAGCTGCCTACATAATCCCCGAATCTCTTGGACTCAGAGGGACATTTTCTGAAGGTCTTTTTTCTAAATCTTTTGCTGCTCGAAATCCCAAAGTGTTTTCTTTTGGCCAGGATTTTTGTGAATGTTACTTGTGAAAAATTAATTTAAAGTCTAGCTGTTTTTGTGTTGGGACCTATGGGATAGAGGTAGGAATGCTGAATTTGGAGTCAGACTTGCTTTTCCACTGATTGTGCTTGGGGCAGCTTGGTGGCACAATGTATAGAGCCACGAGGTCAGGAATCTGAGAGATCTTAAATTCATATATGGCCTCAGAAACTTAAATCTGTGAATCTGAGCAAGTCCCTGTTCATGCCAGGATCAAAAGAGATGCCTGGCACAAACTAAACATTCTAAATGCTTGTTTTTTCCCCTCCTATTATTGTGACCCTGGGCAAATCACTTACTCTTTCTGGGCCTCAGTTTCCTCATCTGTAAAGTGAAGATTAGACCAAATGATACTTTAAGGCATTTTTTTAGGATAAGAGTTGTGATACCACATCAGTGATTTTCACTTTGGAACCAGCCTTAACTCCTTTCTTTATCTCACTTCATACTTCCATTCTGCTTCTGAGTTAATTTTACCTTCTTGTTTTATATAGATGTCCCTATATCTATTTGTCTTTAAATATATAGATACTTTTATCTGTATCTCTTTGTGTGTTTGTAGAGACAGACAAGACAGACGGAGAGAGAGTGAGAAAGAGAGCAAGCTATTCCTTTCAATTCTTTGCCCTTGTTCCATTTAGGAGATTTGCTTTGATTATTACAATAGAATCTTAACTTCCTGTCTTCAGTCCATCCTCTCCCTAGTCAAATTTTCATGTAGCTGTCTGAGTAGTACATAACTATGTAACTCCTTTATTAAAAAATGTTGTGGCTCCCTATTGGCTATAAAATAAATTATTAGCTCCTAATAACCTTTGAAAAGCCTTACAAAAATTGCTTCCAAATTACCTAACTCCTTATACAATTTCCCTTACCTAAATGGACTCTTTCATTTCCCCATTTTTGCCTTGATTTACCCTTTTCTGTTTACCTGCTTTTTTTTTTTAACACACCACCTACTTGGGTGGAATGGACTTCTCTTTCCATTGAAGTTGTTCCCATTAAGTCTCACTTTCTCCTGTTAATCCTTCACTAATCTACCTACCCAGGTGAAGATGGCATCCTCTTCATATTTTTTTTTCTTTTTTTAACTGTGAACTTTGAAAAAGAGCAAACATTTTTATCTAAAGAAGAGAGAAAAAAATTGTATATAAAATTATGAATCTTTTCTACCTTCACATGATTTATATTTTAAGTTAAGTCTTTAATTTAATGCAGAAGTGCCAGCTCTACTCCTTCTATCTCTTCCTGAAATTCCTTCTTCTCTCTTTTATTAGTTTTTAACCCTTGACATTCCTTCTTTTCCTTTCTCCTTCTTTGTATTCCTCTGATTCTTCCTTTTCTACCTATAACTTGTCCTCCCCTCCTATAAACACTCTTCATTGTCATAAATAAATGTCCTCAAGCAAAATAAATTAATTCACATATTGCTAAAACATGTATTTCACTGTCTCCTCTTTTATCCCATTACCTCTCTGCCAGGAGAGAGAAATACACTTCATCTTCAGTCTTCTGGAATTGAATGATCATTGTATTGATTAGTGATCTTAAATCTTTCACAGTTGTTTCCCCTTACAATGATTTTAGTCATTGTAAAATCTGTTCCTTGGTCCTGCTCACTTCACCTTGAATTAGTTTATTTGGACCTTTATGCATTTTTATGAATTGATTCCTTTAATAGTTTTTTATGGCACAATAATATTCCGTTACACTGTTATGTGCTCCAAAAGAGAACAAACAGTTGATCTCATTTGGGGAGTAGTTATGAAATGTGGAGAAAGATTCAAAACCTTCAGTAGTACAACATGGCTATTTTTGTTATCTAGATTTTAATTAATTAGTAATAATTACAACTGTGGTACCTTGTAAACTCTTGAAGCCATAAAAACTAAACCAAGGATTGTGAATTCTGAGACATTTTATTGCAAGGTGGGGTGAGGGGTGGGGAAGGAATTGAGAATTTAAAAAAAATGGAATCAGACTTAAAAAATAATATATGTCATAATTTGTTTAACCATTCTATAATTGAAGGCCCCCATGTTTTCAGTTCTTTTCTCTAACAAAAAAGACTGTTGTAAATATTTTGTACATATAAATAAGAGCATAACAACAATAATAATAGCATTTATGTAGTGTTTTAATATCTGCAAAATATTTTGTGTATGTTAATTCATTTGATTTGGATGGAACCTCGGAGACCATATACTCTTAACTAATTTATCTCCACGATGAAGAAACTAAGATGCAAAATAAGTGATGTGAATGAAGTCACAGAACAAATTTCCTCTTTATTGACTAGTACTAGTCCGTTCTTAAACTTTTCTTGGCACTTTGAGTAGACCTTTCCTTTGCTAATGATGTTCTCCTTTCAGTATAGTAATTTGTACATACCGAATGAATAAATGAAAATTGAAAGAGCAGATAACCCAATTATTCAATAAATCCTCTTGATTGGAGGCTTTATCTTAAATTACCTACTTTTATCAAAATTATATTTAGAAGTTTTAAAATTATACTTTTGTGGGGTAATTAAGAAGAGCTTCTGCTTCCCATTTCCTAGTATATAGTATTTGCATTGGAATAGGCTAGCAGTTAAGGTGAATGGTAATCATACCAATATGCTTAGGCAAAACATGATGGGAAAAGTGCCGTTTTAAAATTATTTACACAAAGCATTTTATATTACAAGTCCAAGACTAGAAAGAAATGGGTACTAGTATCATATCTCTAGGAAAACAGATTTACTTTGAGTCCCTTTGGAATGCAAGGAGGAAAACACTCTTTATGTTTATAAATTAGCAACAACTAGAGGAAATTACCTGACATAACAAATCTCATGATATGAGAGCATAATGTAACAGCTCTTATATTGTGTCTTTGATTAATGTAAAAAGCTTGACCTGTTAAGTAGTCTCATTAATATTTTCATTTATCAGTGATCAGAATTTCCTTTGTAATATTAATTCCTTTAGTATGGTATTAATCCATTTTAAGACATGCTTCAGAGTACTGCAGAAAAATCCCCACCATTCTTGCTTCAGAGAGGAGCATTCATATTTAGTGTCCTTAGAGTCTGAAAAGGAGAGCCTCAGAAGCCTCATAAAGTCTAATTTGCAGCAAGCATAAAGAATTATTGTTTTAATAAATTAATTTTTACATTTCATTTATCTCTGTAGAAGATGAAAAAGATCAGTTAACATAAAAACAAGATAAAAAATTTCATCTGTAGCGAGACAAGTAATTCTTTCAATTAAAATTCTGCAGTGGATTTAACTTCGTGTAATATATTTGAATTTATTTTTCTTAGAAACAACAACATACCAGACTTGGTTAAATTCTAGAGGGGTTTCAGTGTCTTAACTATAAATTATTGACTTTTAAAAAAGCCAATAAACTTTTATCTTTATCAAGGAGAATACTAACCTTCTATTCTTTCATATAATAGCATGTATTTTAAATGCTCTATTAAGAAAACTTTTTTAGATTAAAAAACTATCAGCTAAGAAAAATGGGTGCATAAATCCTCAAACATAAGACAAATATTTTTGAGTGGGAGAATGCTATTTATATAGTATTTATACTGAACTCTAATTCGTAAATTATACATATGAAAAAGTAAAAAAAAAAATTCAAATCCAGGTTTATTAAAAGAAAGTTTGGGTAGAATGGTAGTCTCTACTTTTCTTGTCCCCCTCTGTCCAGGAAGTAGTGGGTGAGGAATATTTATATATTTGTGTTTAAACAGCTAAATGTTGAAATATTTGTATAGATTGCCAAAAGACTAAGGGGACAGTGATTGGGTATTTTGTTGAAGCAAATTTCTTATTAATATTACAGTAGTAAAATCTACATTTTAGGAAGACTGACTTGATTTTTCAGCACCTGAAAAGAAATCTCATTTGAACATTTGCTTTTGCCATAACACTTAGAGTATGTACTATCATTGTAAGAGGAAAAGATTTTTGAAGAAGGAAACCTTATCAGTTCCAAAAATAAGCATGAAAATTTGGGGTAAAAATATTTGCATATGGGTTTTATTAAAGAAAAATCCATGAGGGCTTTTTAAAAAAATATTATTTAGTGATTTGGAGAAATGCTTTTAAGCAATGGCAGAAATATTTATAACAAGGTAGTCATAGTTTGTAATTAGCCATATTAACTTATCTGTTCTTATCATCCTTGTCATTTTGTACTAGTTAGTTGGATAGTTGGAAATGCTTTGTTAGCATATATTTTATTGATTAAATTAAGTTTTTGATATCTCTTATTTTATGAATCACTGAAATTTCTCCCAGTGTTCATCTCCCTTTTCCTTTGGAAGGGCCATGTCATAGAACATTTATTTTTATTAAAAAAATAAAGGAAGAGGAAAAACTATCTTCAAAACTGATTGACATATTGAAAAAAATCTGAAAATATTTATATTTATTGTTATTTCCTAAAGCATAGAGCTGTCCACAAATATGGAGTCTGCGTTGTCATCACTTAGTTACCTTCCAACAGCTAAGAACCATTTTGAACACTAGCAAGTGATCTGGAACATCCAGGCTGAAATGTTCTAGATCACAGTGCCCGGGTTAGATGGATTCTTATTTTCACTGGATGGAGTTATCAAAAGAGTTGCCCTTATAGGTCAAAGTATATTTATGGCTATTCTTTCTTCAGCCTTTTTTTGGAGACTCCTCAAAGGACAATTTAAGTATGTTTTTCAAATATTTTCAATTATGATTCTATAAATATTTGCTTGCTTGACATGATTTGCATTCAAATGGTTTCAAAACAATTTCACTCTGTTTTTTACTAAATACTATGTTGCTAATTATATGTTTATTAAAGTTCCAGGTTGGTGGGGTTGAGACAAAGAGAATTCCTTCTCAGATGATATCTTTTCTTTTATCTTTTTTTTTTGTTTTAGCTTTCTCTTCTTTCTCTGGGAGTAAATGAAAGCTAAAAAAACCAAAACAAAACAGAAAGGTTCTTGACCTTGAGTGGGCCCATCTCCTTTATCTTTTAGGGAGATGGGGGAAAGAGAAGAAAAAGAAAGATGGAAGGGCCACTGGAGAGTTTTGCAATTTCTTCAAAGTAAGGAGAGTGAGAATCTGCCAAGTGAGAAACCCAAACACTCAATTGTTCTTTATAATGTATAGTGTTGTTTTTATTCCATTTAAATCGGAATAGTCAACAGAAACTGTGTAGTCAAGAGTAGTCATTTGGTTTGAGATCAAGGTAGCTGTTTCACAGAAATTGATATTTTTGACCCCCTATTATATATAAAGGCTTTTTTTTTTTTTAACTAGGTACCAAGTGGAATTATTTCTAAAGGGTTATAAGAGAGTCTGTACCGTTACCAAATTTGGGAGATAAGACACAAATAAAGCTAAATAATTATATAAAACTGAAGTCATACGACAACAACAGGCAGTAGGTAAAAGGTGTCAAATATGATTAATGACCAAATGAATGACAAAAAGCTAAGTCAGGATCTCAGAGCTTTGAAAGGCTATTTCATCTTGGAGTGGTCATGGAATGCTTTAAAAAACTGGCAGATTTTAAGCTAGGTGTTGAAGTGGGGGATAGTAATGGAAGATTCCCATTTATCCTCAGATGTTTTTAAAAAAAAAAAAGACCATAATAGCACCTACTTTCTGAGATATTGGTGAGGAACAACTGTCTTTTGTTGTAGCAAGCACTGTCCAGATACTGTACTAAGTACAAACACAAGTATTAAGTACAGTATATGGACAGTGCTCAACACAGAACTTGGCATGATAGTAGGTATTTAATAAAGGCTTATTCACTCTCCCCATTTAGGAGGTAGAAGGAGAGCAGAAAATACTAGCTACAGTGTTTTAGTGTTGTATTTAGTTTAGTTTAATTGAGTGTATGACTAAGTCTAAGACTAGAGTAAGGAATTTGTGGGATTGCACAGAAAGACAAGGCTAGATTTTGAAGGTCCTTAAATGTCAGGCTAAACTGCTTACGACTTTTCTTTAAAGTTTTGTTTTAGGATATATTGGGGTCTTGGGATAAAATAAACATAGAGGAAGAAGAGGAAGTGATGCTAATCAACAGGGCACTTTTAAAATCCTTACTTTCTGTCTTAGAGTTGAAATTGATTCTAAGACAGAAGAGTGGTAAGGAGTAAGCATAAGCAGTTGGGGTTAAATGACTGACACAGAATCACCCAGCTAGGAAGTATCTGAGACCAAACTTGAACCCAGGTTCTCCCAAATCCAGGTCTAACTCTTTATGCACTGTGCTTCCTTGGTGTCCCTAAATATAACATTTCAAAATCTAGAACTATTATGATAGTGATAATGCAAAGGAATGGGTGAATGTTTAAAAAAAATGGAAAGTATGAATTTATAAGCCTTTTTAGATAAGTCCTTTACTTAGTTTAAGCTTGTTTCATCACTTAAGAGTAATCACAATTTCATAGATTTAGAGTCCTAAGCTAAGCCTCTCAAGTTTAACCCTCTCATTTTACAGATGAGAAGACTAAGAGCCTGAAAGAGAACATGTCTTGCCCAGTGTTAATTGCTGTTAAATATCTAAGGAAAAATTTGAACTTATCTTCTTGAGTTTAGTGCTTTATCTATTCTGTCATATTACTTGTCTAATCATTAGAGACCAGATAGTAAATTAATCTATTATATAATATCAATTTTTTTTGCATTCCTAGATCCTGTGTATAATTCAGATATCACTCAGTTTTGGAATAGACTCTTATCATCCTATTATTATTCTAGTTGTTTCTGATTGGTCTCCTTGCCACAATTTTCTCCCTCTCTAGTCTATCTCTGTTTATCTCTGCTGTCAAAGTGATCTTCCTAAAATGCAGATCGAACCATGCCCCCCTTATTCAGTAAATTCCAGTGGCTCCCTATGATTTCAAAGATCAATTATAAAATCTTTGTTTGGCATTCAAAGCCCTTTATAACCTGATCCCACCCCTGTCTTCAGTATACTCTGATTCAATGACACAACCCTCCTTTACTATTCCTTGAACAAGATACTCTGTCTCCTAACTAGGCATTTTCATCTGTTGTCCTCTGTGCATGGAATTCTCTCCCTCCTCATCTCTCCCTCCTGACTTCCTTGATTTCTTTAATGCCCTGGCTAAGGTCCCACCTTCTATAGTAAGCCTTTTCTAATCCTTGCCAGTGTCTTTCCTCAGTAGATTACTTCCAGTTTAGCTTGTATTTACCTTATTTGTAGATATTTGTTTTCATGTTCCCTCCCCCCACACTCATCCCCCATTAGACTATGAATTCTTCTCAAAAGCAAAAATGTTTTTTGTCCTTTTTTTGAATCCCTAGTGTTTGGCACAGTGTTTGGCAATATAGTGGGTGCTTAATAAATATTCATTGACTGAGTTCAGCTCAATAAAAATGTATTTATATACATAGTGTGGGGAGAGAGGACTAAGCTAGACATTTGGGAAATACGAAGTTTTTATTAGAATTTTTGAGCTTATAATGTTGTAGGGGAATATAATAGATACAAAACTAACTATAATGCATACTGACATGCAAGTTCATTTAAGAGAAAATGAGACATAAAGTAAGGTTCAAGCATTTCTCTTGTCCCCTTGCACACGGAGAGTGAGTGATGGGGTTCATGGAGGGTGAGTGATGGAGACTGAGGAGTGTATATTTGAGATGGGCTCTAAAGGATGGATGAGAATTCGGCAGGCACAGGGGAGGAAGGAGGACCTTCCAGTCACAGCTAATAAGAGTGTGGATGCACTCAAGGGCAGGACATACCATAGGAATAAATAATCTATTTCAGCTGGATCATTTAGTATTTGGCATCAGACTGAAAAGGCTTTGAAGAGTGCCTTATAAAAAACAACCTTGGATACCAGGCAAAGAAAGTTCAATTTAACGTCTTAGAAAATATAGAGCAACTGAAAGTATTTGAACCAAAGATCTTTGGATGAGAAAGGTTGTTATTCTTTAGCCATTTCCACTGACTGTTCCCTATGCCTAGAATGTTTTTTCTTCTCATCTCTTTCCTCATTCTCTGGCTTCCTTCAAATCCTAGCCAAAATCCTACTTTCTCTCTTGATCCACCTTTCTTTGATCCCTCTATGTTATTGCCCTCCCTTTATTGATTATCACTAATTAGTGAGTTGTTTTCATGTTTTCTTCTCCATTAGATCTTGAGAACTAATATTATCTTTTGCATTTCCTTGTGTCCTTAACATTTTTGTAGTAGGTACTTAATAAATGTTGGAATTGGAAGGGATAAAAATGGTCTGCTCTTGCAATATACAAGGAAGATGGCAGAGAGAACCTTGTGGTGAAGTGGTAGGGGGAAGAGAGGAGGAAGGACCAGATAAGATCAGAGGAGAGATCCAGGGCTCGGGAACTGGTTTAAACTTTAGATTTGGATTGAGAGAATCTGAAATCAAACCTTCCCTCTGTCACAGAGTAATTGTATTGCCTTGGGCAAGTCAATTAAACCTCAATGGTACTCAATTTTGCCATCTGTAAATATGGAGTTGGACTATATGGCCACTGAGACCCCTTGCAGTTCTAAATCATTACTCATATAATTTTATTAATCAAAGTAAGTATAATTGATTATTTGAATATCTTGCGGTGTCTCAGAATTATTGCTATGAAGAATATTGTGGATAGAAATTCAAACACTAATGACTGGATGAATGAATGGTAATGCCTTATTAAAAAATGTAGAGTTCAAAAGAGAAGAACACAGGCTTAGGGCAAAGATAATGAATTCTGTTTTGGCCATATTTAGTTTGAGATTCTAGAAGGATGTGACACAGTGAATAGAGTGCTGTAGCCTGTAGTCTGTAGAGTCATTTAACCACTATCAACCTCAGTTTTCTCACCTGTAAAGTGGGAATTATAATAATAACATTTACTTTCCAGGGTTGTTCTGAGGCTCAAATGAAATAATATTTGTGAAAGATTTTGTACACTAATATATAAATTCTTTGATGATGGCGGTGGATATGGTGGTGTTGTCTATAGAGGGAAGATTCCTGTAGGGACCTAGAGATATAGATCTGAAGCTTCTGTATTTTAAAAACTTTCTCTAACAAGAAACTCTTTACAAAATGCCTCCCTCTTGTCATTTATAGACAAGTACTCCCCAAATATATAAAAATTGATTTATTAGATATCTTTTGTTTCAATTTTAGTCATTCTAATTGATTGTAAGAGATTATATCGAATCAACCAAAGAGTGGTTGGCATGATGGCAGGAAGAAAATACACATTTTTCTGAAAATTAAAACTAGAGTAAAATTTTATTAACCATAATACATGAGACATGGAATATTCTGCTCAAAATTTTCTATGTAATTTAGGATAAATTGGAAACACCATTTTGTTTCAGCACTCAGTCCTAATCTTATAACAGATTTGTAATCTTGTAACTACTGTTCAGTTCCTTTCTTAACAAGCAACTATGATAGATTATTTGAATATCCTGTAGTGTCTCAGAATTATTACTATGAAGATCCATGATTACTATAAAATATCATGGATATGGAAAATTTAGAAGATTAGGACTATATATAAATTTATAATATATATACAGAGATCTCAGACCATTCCATGCAACTTCTTCACTTCTATATTAGATTATTGTTGTGATTTGTTTCTTTTCCATAAAAATGGTACATCCAAAATGATACTGTTTGATTTGGGATACTTTTTAGGGAGAAGCACAGGATCAGTAGTGCTGAAGCTGAAAAGAACCAGGTATTATCTAGTCTAATTCTATGAAAATGAAAGAACCTGAGGTACCAAGAGTGACCTCTGGGTAAATAGCATGTTACTTTATATAACAATACAGGATCTCTTCAAAGTCTTAGTGAGCTATAATAATTGCTTAAAACTTGGGCAGTGGAGTGGATAGAATTCCAGGCCTCGATTCAGTAGAAGACCTGGGTCTGAATCTGGCCTCAGAGACTCCCAGGTGACTTAACCTCATTTTCCTAGCCCTTGCCCTTCTGTCTTAGAGTTGTTACTAAGACAGAAAGTAAGGATTTAAAAAAAAATGCCTACATTAAAACTTTTGGGACACCCTGTAATTAGACTTCATTTTCCTCACCAGAGAGTATCTGTGAAGTTTTTATGTTTTACAAAAATCAATATAAAACATCTTCCTTTGTAGTACTCTTTTATTTTTAGGGACAATTAATGATACTTGGAACATATTTTGGCTGACAGATATTTTTGTTCTCTAAGGTATTTTTTTCCTCTTTGTACAACCTGCTGTTACTCAAGCTGAGATTGTTTGAGGTTCCCAAAAACAAAGCAGCTGTTTGAAATACGTCCTTTGACTCAGATGAGCTTCTGCAGTTGCCCAACAAAAATTATTTGAATTCAGTAGCATAAAAAAAAATCAAAATAAGCATTCATATTAGACATTGGCTGCCACAGTAGTAACTTCTATATAACATTAATCATTAAATCTTACATAGTTTGTTGCCAGTTGTTTTTTTCATAGTTACACTGATGCCTTTTGTATTTGACATTACAGACATTTACTCATTTAATTTCATTTGAATTCTTCCCTGTGATATAAGGGGGAGGGGGGATCTACAAAAGCAACCAACAAAAACCACACCTAAAGAATGCTTTTTGATTGATTCACGGATGTCTGACAGTACATGAAACCACAGGGCCCTCACCCTAGCAGGTTATCAAGGGGAGGTAAATGTGTTTAGATCTTTTTCTATTTTTCCAGGACTCAGCTTGGTTATTATGTGGCTGAATTTTGATATAGTGTACCTTAAATGCTACTAATTGGAATAGTTGAAAGTACTCTATACTGATGGCCAAAAGAATAAATTGAATCTTCACTGTAACTATCTATTGCTTTTCCCATTGGAGACCATCCAGTGAAGCTTTCAGATTATTCAGACCGTACTACACTAGCACATTTTTCGGAAATTCAGGGCAGAGGCTAGGGAGGTCATGATGGAGAGAAAAGAACCTTTTAATGCTCAGTGAAAATAGGTGAATAGTTGAATTCTGCAAAGAAAATCAGTTCAGACCATGAAATGGACAAGGCCAGGAACATATTTAGAATGATATCCCCAAAGACTTTTGAGCTGTGTAAAATAAAATGTGAAGCATAAAAACTGTTCACACATTTTATTAGAGTCCTACAAGGCTGCAAATAGCAATTCTATCCATGACTGGTAGTTGGTGTAAATATTTAGGCAATAAAAAAGTGTTAGCATCATGGAACAACTGGATGTCCATTCTGGAAATAATGTTCAATGGCGGGGGGTGGGGGGAGCTCATTCTATTTAGATATTTGAGGAAACATTTAGATTTCATTAGATGTATGGACTTATCAATGTCTGTACCCTCTCTAGCAGCACGGATTGCTCCCCATCCCTAGGTTGTCATCCTTTGTAATTCTTAGACATGTCTTTCCATAAATCCTCCTTAGGGGATCTACCCAAAATGCCTGGAACCTTTCCTCTAGGTCCTTTTACATTAGGTTAGTGCCAGTATCACAAACCATCTGCTACCTTTCATCCTGGCTCTGTCTGACTTTATTTAGATGTGCTTGCAAATTTCAATTCTTTTCTTTTTTGTTTTGAGGATTTTCCCATCCCCAAATCACCTTCAGAGAGTATACAGGCATCCAAAAGCTCTATGAGAGCTGCAAAGAGCTTTAATTTTGTATTTTTTGATGATGAAAAACCAGCCACCAATTAGGGATGAGTAAAATCTCACTTAAAAATTCATTAAGCTTTTGAGTGAGTCAAATTGTTTTAATATAAGAGTATAGTCTAATGTCTAGAATGTTGAAATGAGAGTTACTAGTATAGTTCTGTCGGCCATCCACTTGTTTGTGTGGACTTGATCATAGAATTTTAAGCTGCAAGTGACTTAGAGGCCATTTAGTCCAACCTTCTCATTTTGTTCATTTGAGGAAACTAAAACACAGGGAAGTCACTTGAACGTAGGAAATAGCATAGTAGCATAGGAATTTGAACTTAGATCCTTTGAACCCAGAGCAAGGGTTAAGAATCACTTCCTTTTAGTTTTTCAAATGTAAAGAAAACAATTTTAATTCTTATTTTACACATAAATGAATGGGGAATTCTCATGACACTGGACATGATCAATAGGGGACTATATTAAAAAAATAAAAAGCAGCTTGTAATTACTAAAATAAATGTTACATCTTTGAAAAAGCAAGAGTTAAGCCTTTGAAAGAAATGTGCTATTTTAGATAAATGCAAAGCAAAGTATTATTAATTTATGAATGCAAAAAGAAGTAGAAGATTCCACAGCCTTTCCCCATTATTGCACATTATGAAATGAGAGAGAAATTTCTTGGGATCCTTTTTATACTTAAGTCTCAATCTTCACTGGAGTTGTATATTAGGGTTTCTAAAAATGTGAATGGCCTTTTTGGAAGTCTTTTAAGACGAACCAAGGGTCATCCATAAATAGAAACTAAGAATTTTGAGTACTATTATGAGAGTAGTGGGAGTACTGGAGCACTCCAGCAGTCTGTTATGTTTTCTTCAAGTGATAAATTAGTTGGAACAAGTTTCAAAGAGTGGGACTTCACCCTTTTCAGGAAAAAATACTAGAAAAATATTTTTGAAGGACACTTTATCATAGAAGGCAAAGCTTGAATCTTGTCTACATTGATTTTATAAAGCATTAATTGTTTTCCTTTAAAGGTTAAGTTAGTACAATCTCATGGTTTTAAATACAATAGGATCTCATTTTCTATGAACTCAACACGTGTGAGTATAGATATGTGACTAGTAATAAGGGCAGAGAAATATGTAAAATAAAGTATTTTAATTACATGTATAATCTGCATCATTTCCTCAGGCTTCCCCGGCCCCCAAACCCTCCCTCCCCCCCAGATTAATAGCAGTTAATACAGTCATGCTCATTGTCACTTTCTTTTGGGCTGTGTGTTAGCTCTTGCATCAGTCATTGTCTAGAGTTCTTGCTTGTAAAAAGTTGTGTCCATATCAGAGCAGTGCTTCTCTTCATTTCGTTAATACTCTTTAGTTATTGATAATAGCCCCAAAGTACAAGAGTAGTGATGCTAGCTCTGATGAGTCTAAGAAAAGTTATAAAGTATGTTTATATAGGAAATACTTATTAAATAATGGGGTTAGCTATTTTGTGCAATTTTCAACTTATGCAGAAAGTCTTAGAATAAATTGGTCACATAAAACAAGGTTTATTACTTTTTTCAGAATTGTCTTAATGACAAATGAATGGGAAGAAAATCAATTTAGTCAAAAGACTTTTGTTCCTAGTACACATTCTGCATTATGCCTGAGCAAGTTACTTGTAGAATCATAGATCTGGAGCTGGACTGGACCTTTGAGGTCATGTAGTCCAAGGTCCCCATTTTGTACATGAGGAAACTGAGGCCAAAAAAATTAAGTATCTTGCAGATGTTATATGGCAGCTAGGCAGCATATAGTGGATAGAGTGTCAGGCCTGGAGTAAGGAAGACTCATCTTTATGAGTTCAAATCCAATCTCAGAGGCTTCCTAGCTATAGAAACCTGAACAAATTACTAACCCTGTTTGCCTCAGTTTTCTCATCTATAAAATGAGCTGGAGAAGGGAAATGGTAACTAATTCTAGTGGCTTTGCCAAGAAAACCCCAAATGGGGTCACAAAGAGTCAGATATCATTGAAACAATTGAGCAACAACAATAATACGTGTTCTGTTGCAGCTGACCTCAGTTTGCTAAGAAATAATATCAAATGATATCTGAGTGATTTTTTTAGCCTCATCCATATAGTATTCTGTGATTTTGTGAGAATTCAAGTTTCAGATTGGGTCAGTCAGAGAAACTATTCAAAGTGAGTTTTTTTTAAGCCATTTGGTTTCATTTTTAATAAAAAAATTATTAATATAAATAAATTTAATTCATTAATAAATTTAATTAATAATCTTAAAATACTACAAATAATAGCTATAATCTATATGGTGCTTTTCTTTTGACATTTTTTTATTTGGTCAATTTCAAACATTATTCCTTGGTTACAAAAATCATTTTCTATTCCTCTCTCCCCTCCCTCCAATCCTCCCATAACCAACATGCAATACCACTGGGTATTGCATGTGTCCTTGATCAGAACCCATTTCTATATTGTTGGTGTTTGCACTAGGATGTTCATTTATGTACAATGTTCTCCTGGTTCTGCTCCTTTCACTCTGCATCAATTCCTGGAGGTTGTTCCAGTCTCCATGGAATTCCTCCACTTTATTATTGCTTTGAGCACAATAGTATTCCATCACCAACATATACCACAATTTGTTCAGCCATTCCCCAATTGATGGGCATCCCCTCATTTTCCAATTTTTTGCCACCACAAAGAGTGCAGCTATGAATATTCTTATATAGGTCTTTTTCCTTATTATCTCTTTGGGGTACAAACCCAGCAGTGCTATGACTGGATCAAAGGGCAGACAGTCTTTTATCGCCCTTTGGGCATAGTTCCAAACTGCCCTCTAGAATGGTTGGATCAATTCACAACTCCACCAGCAATGAATTAATGTCCCCACTTTGCCACATCCCCTCCAGCATTCATTACTTTCCTTTGCTGCCATGTTAGCCAATCTGCTAGGTGTGAGGTGATACCTCAGAGTTGTTTTGATTTGCATCTCCCTGATTATAAGAGATTTAGAACACTTTTTATGTGCTTATTATTGGTTTTGATTTCTTTGACTGAAAATTGCCTATCCATGTCCCTTGCCCATTTTTCAATTGGAGAATGGCTTGATTTTCTTGTACAACTGGTTTAGCTCTTCATAAATTTGAGTAATTAGACCTTTGTCAGAGGCTTTTGTTATGAATATTGTTTCCCAATTTGTTGCTTCCCTTCTAATTTTGGTTATATTGGTTTTGTTTGTACAAAAACCTTTTAATTTGATATGGTCAAAATTATTTATTTTACATTTTGTGACTCTTAAGTCTTGCTTGGTTTTGAAATCTTTCCTTTCCCAAAGGTCTGACATGTATACTAATCTGTGTTCTCATAATTTACTTATAGTTTCCTTCTTTATGTTCAGGTATTTTGCCCATTCTGAGTTTATCTTGATGTAGGGTGTGAGGTATTGATCTAAACCTAATCTCTCCCACACTGTCTTCCAATTTTCCCTGCAGTTTTTATCAAATAGTGGATTTTTGTCCCCAAAGCTGGGATCTTTGGGCTTATCATAAACTGTCTTACTGAGGTCATTTACCCCAAGTTTATTCTACGGATCCTCCTTTCTGTCTCTTAGCCAGTACCAAATTGTTTTGATGACCACCACTTTATAGAATAGTTTGAGATCTGGGACTGCAAGGCCACCTTTGTAATTTTTTTCATTATTTCCGTGGATATCCTTGATCTTTTATTCTTCCAAATGAACTTTGTTATGTTTTTTTTCTAATTCAGTAAAAATGTTTTTTGGTAGTTCAATAGGTATGATACCAAATAAGTAAATTAATTTGGGTAGGATTGTCATTTTTTATTATGTTAGCTCATCCCACCCATGAGCAGTTAATGTTTTTCCAATTGCTCAGATTTAATTTTAATTGTGTGGTGAGTGTTTTGTATTTGTGTTCATATAGTTCCTGTGTTTGTCTCAGCATATAGATTCCTAAGTATTTTATTTTGTCTAGGGCGATTTTGAATGGGATTTCTCATTCTAATTCCTGCTGCTGAGATGTGTTGGAGATATATAGAAGTGTTGATAACTTATTTGGGTTTATTTTGTATGCTGCAACTTTGCTAAAGTTGTTGATTATTTCCACTAGTTTTTTAGTTGATTCTCTAGGATTCTTTAAGTAGACCATCATATCATCCGCAAAGAGTGATAACTTGGTCTCCTCATTGCCAATTTTAACACCTTCAATTTCTTTTTGTTCTCTAATTGCTACTGCTAGTGTTTCTAGTACAATGCTAAATAATAGAGGTGAAAATGGGCATCCTTGTTTCACTCCTGATCTTATTGGGAAGGCTTCTAGTTTATCCCCATTGCAGATGATGCTGGCTGATGGTTTTAGATATATACTGTTTATTATTTTTAGGAAAGACCCTTCTATTCCTATACTTTTAGTGTTTTCAATAGGAATGAGTGTTGTATTTTGTCAAAGGCTTTTTCTGCATCTATTGAGATAATCATGTGATTTTTGTTGGTTTGCTTGTTGATATGGTCAATTATGTGGATGATTTTCTTTATATTGAACCATCCTTGTATTCTTAGTATAAATTCTACCTGGTCATAGTGAATAACCCTTGTAATTACTTGCTGGAGTCTTTTTGCTAGTATCCTATTTAAGATTTTTGCATCTATGTTCATTAAGGAATTAAGGTCTGTAGTTTTCTTTCTCCATTTTTGACCTGCCTGGCTTTGGAATCTGTACCATATTTGTGTCATAAAAGGAATTTGGTAGAACTCCCTCTTTGCTTATTATGTCAAATAGTTTGTATAGTATTGGGATTAGCTATTTTTTGAATGTTTGATAGAATTCACTTGTGAATCCATCAGGCCCTGGGGATTTTTTCTTAGGGAGTTCTTTGATGGCTTGTTCAATTTCTTTTTCTGATATGGGGTTATTTAAGAATTCCATTTCTTCTTCTGTTAATCTAGGCAGTTTATATTTTTGTAAATATTCATCCATATCACCTAGATTGCCATATTTATTGCCATATAATTGGGCAAAATAGTTTTTAATGATTGCTTTAATTTCCTCTTCATTGGAGGTGAGTTCTTCCTTTCCATCTATGATAGTATTAATTTGGTTTTCTTCTTTCCTTTTATTTTTATTTGATTGAGCAGTACTTTGTCTATTTTCCTTGTTTTTTCAAAATACCAGTTTCTAGTCTTATTTATTAGTTCAATTGTTCTATCACTTTCAATTTTATCAATTTCTCCCTAATTTTTTAGGATCTCTAATTTGGTTTTTTTCTGGGGGGTTTTAATTTGTTTGCTTTCAAGTTTTTTGATTTGCATGTCCAATTCATTGACCTCTGTCCTCCCTAATTTGTTAATATATGAACTGAAGGATATAAATTTCCCCTCGAGTACTGCTTTGGCTGTATCCCATGGAGTTTGAAAGGATTTCTCATCATTGTCATTTTATCCAATGAAATTATTAATTGTTTCTATGATTTGTTCTTTAACCGATTTTAGAGAATCCTATTATTTAATTTCCAATTTATTTTTGATTTGGCTCTTCATGTGCCCTTACTGATCATTATTTTTATTGCCTTGTGATCTGAAAAGGTTGCATTTATTATTTCTGCTTTTCTGCATTTGTATGCCATGTTTTTATGACTTGGTATATGGTCCATCTTTGTGAATGTACCATGTACTGCTGAAAAGGTGTATTTCCTTTTGTCTGTATTTATTTTTCTCCATATATCTATTATCTCTAATTTTTCTACGATTTCATTCACATCTTTTACCTGTTTCTTATTTATTTTTTATTTGATTTATCTAAATTTGATACTGGTATGTTCAGGTCTCCTTCTAAAGCCATTTTCTTTTACTAATATCTTTTTTTAAAAAAAATCCATAGCTATTTCCTGATGGCTTTTTCCCTTTGAATTCTCTTGTAACAACAAAGAAAAATTTTAAGTTCACTATAGTAAAATATTATGTGTATTTGTTATTGTGTTTTTTGTTCCCTGGCTCTGTGTTCTTCATCATGCATCAGTTATATGTCTTCTCATATTTCTCTGAATCCTCTATAATTGCCATTTCTTCTGGCACAATAGTATTTCATCACACACATATCACAGTTTGTTGAACTACCAATTGATAGGCATGTATTTTGCTTCCAACATTTTCATAACAAAATAGTTTCTGAAGGTTTCGGAAGATAATTAGTTAATAGACATTTATTCAGTATCTAATATATTCTAGGCATTGTACCAAGTGTTGTGGATACAAAAAACTTGCAAAAGATAATCTTTTACCTCAAGGAGCTTGAAATTTAATAAAGGAGAAGGCCATAGACAAGTGAAGAAGACTGGGTGATGGAATTCCAAAGAACAGTACCACATATGGTAGATCACAAAACTTAGAAAAGTAATGTGGGGACAGACACATTTAATTGACCAGAATTGAAATGTATTAAAGTGCCATTTTTATCCCCCATTACTAAATCCTTAGTAATTTTTAAGAGTTTCCTACCTAGAGCTTTACAATGGGGGTGGGGGGGAATAGAATTTTACCATTTCTGGTCCTTTGCTCCCCTTCCTGTCCTTTAATGATTTTCTTTTTAGCCAAGTTATGTAGTTTTCTATCAGTTCAGTAGTTAATTTCTCAGGTAGTTAAAGTATGAAAATGAGGCTTCTCAAGAGGAAATGGGTTCTCTTTCATGATAAATTTGAGAGTTTTCAAACTCTTTCTGATAAAAAGACCTCTTTCAAATTTTAGTAATGTCCCACTTAGGGCATTTTTACCTAATAATATATTCTTGGAAAATGGTGATTATATAACAGTCTGTGGAATTTTCACTTAAAGCTAACCAATTTCTTAGAACTAAATTTATAATCAATTTCCTCCTTTTTTTTTTTTTAACAGAATTTAAGTTGGAATATAACTAAGTTCTCTTATGGAGTTACAGGCTATAAACTCTAAAGTTAATCATTCTTCCAATCACAAAATTCACTAAGTGAACTTTGCACAGACAAAACCATTAGTTATACCCATATGGACACTCATTTTTGAAAGTAAAAAATCATATAAAAATCCTACGTTGGATAAAGCTTAAATTTTTGTGACGAGTGTTGGGGGAGTCAATATTATGGTCGTTCATATATCAAAAAATTTGAAAATTCTCCAATAATATGGGAGCCAGGCATGCTGATTCTTCTATTTGACCCTTTTAAATTAGTGTCAATAAAGCCTTTGATCTAGAGTAATATATGTCCATGTTTCCTAAAACACAATGATCCTTCGGCTGCTGCCTTAAGTCATCAATTTTCACAGGTTATTCCTAGCTCATGAGAGTAAATCTATACTGTTATTGATTATAAACTTTTACATTAGCTTGAAAGACTCATATTGGAAGTTTGTGATATACTAGTAGCCACAGAAGTTTTGACATTTAACCTGGTGACTTTGATCTCAAGTGTAGAGTTGCCAAGTGTTGGGGGAAAAGGGGAAAGGGATTACCTGACCCTTAGCGTATAGAATTGCTTTGACTAACTCTACAACCTCTGGCAATGTTTGTAATCTGGTAGGAATACCTGATCTGTTTGAAGCCTTTTCTTATGAGTGGCCTGTATAACCATTCTATAGAAGAGAGGCTAAAGTAAGCCGTCAGTACAAGAACCCTTTAATGTAATTCATTTTAAGCCTACAAAGAACTCATTTTATGTTTGACCCTCTTCATCATTTCTTGGCCCCAATTTATTTCTGTAGTCAGAAATAAATTTTCATTTGCAATTAATTAAAAATTCATTTGCAATGTATATAGTTTGCATGAGATATACATGTATGTGTGTGCCCCTAAAAATTAAAAATCAATAAACCCAACAAATTTAAACAATAATAATTTTTTAGTGAGAAATTGCCAGTGTTGTAAGAAAGAGAAAGGTTATCCCAACTAGAGTATTAAAATTAAGTCACAAGTACCATATTTTCAATGTTGAAAGGGAAACTTAAGTAATAAATTCAAATCACAGGTCTGGGGAAGTGAAACACAAGCTGATTAAATGTGAATGAATATGTGTGTGCATTCCAGTGTTGGTAAATTTCTGAGTATTTCTATAAATCAGCTGTACCCAACTTTACAATAACAAACACCAAAGGGAAAATTGTAAACTCATGAATGAATGAATGGAATGCCTCTAGACAGCCTCATTAGTTGCCAAAATAAACTTTGGGAAAATAGTGGTGGAAGGCATGAAACCTCTTCCTCCGTTCCTGAAGAGGTGATGAAGTTTTCCTAAAGGCCACCAGCTTCTTCAGTCAGTTTGACGCCTGTTTACTGGCCTCTCAAATTATTATTATCCAGTCCAGGACATTAAGATGACTAACACTGTTTTGCAGAACTCTTTTGTAGATTTTACTCTTGACAACTTCCATTCGATTTTCTCTAACACCTGTATAAACAGTTAGAAAGGTGCCAAATGCACATATACATAGTGTTCCAAAAATCATAGTGCAATTTTGAGCTTAAGAATAATAACTTAGGAACCCATAAATCTTTAATAGCTTAGGACTGATTAAGACATTTGAATTGAAGACTATTATAAGCATATAAGTATGTCCTTTTTAAAAAAATAGTTATTTGAAATGTTTAATTTTCAGTCTTTCACATTCTTGATCCTTCTATATAATGTTTGGTGACCTTGATCATACCCTTTACCCTTGTCTTCCCCTGAATTCTGTAACTGATACTGTGATGTTTCTCCTTCTCCCTCTCCAAGTCTCCTTTGGTGGTTTCTTATCCTCCTCCTGCCACCTAGATGTTTATGTCCCTCTCCAGCTCCTGTTACTGGACTTTTTAATAACTACTTTTTCCTATTGCAAGCTCATTTATATCTTCTGCTTTAATAACATCAATAGAAATGATTGCCAGATCTTTATCTCTTTGCTTGGTATGTGGTCCACACCTTTATTCCTACATTTCCAGCTACTTTCTTGTATGTCCTTGGATGCTTATCTACTATCCCTTAAAACTTAAAATACCCCAAACCGATCTTATAATTTGTCTTCTAAAACCATCTCCTCTCAACTTCTCTATTTCATCATTCAGTTTCAGAATTTCGAGTTTTTATTTTCCCCTCAACATAGTTTACCACATCTGATGAGTACCAAAATCGCTTTGATTCTATAGCCACAGAAATTCTTAAAAACTTTTCTTCTTTTTCCTATTCCACTCAGACTTTCCTCTCCCCTGTCTCTTAGGTCTATCTTCTGCTCTCAGGGATCACTGCAACTTTTTAGACTTTTTTCAGGCCCCTGCTCATCTCATCCATAAAAGCCTGTTGATTGACTTGATGCTGCCCGTCATTCCCCTTCGTAATCCATCCATCACATTGCAGATCATATAATCTTTCTAATGTACCATTTTGATCATATCATTCCTTTGCTAAGAAACTAACTTTCTTTAAGGGCCAATTCTTTTTTTTTTTTAAACCCTTACTTTTTGTTCTAGTGACAATTCTAAGACAGAAAGGCAAAGACTAGGCAAATGGAATTAAGTAATTTCCCCAGGATCACATAGCTAGGAAGAATCTGTGGCCAGATTGAACCCAGATTGTCCTGATTCCAGGCCCAAATCTCTCTCCACTTAGCCACATAGCTGCCCCTAGCTCTTTGTTTAAGGCCAAATTCTCCTAGAATTTTTCTTTCCCTTCTCAGAGTCCACATACCATGTTTTTTGGACCTCTCCCTTATAATTATCACATCCTATTTTTATTATATTTATTTGTGTCCATGTCCCTTCCCTCCTTGCTGGTTTTTAAGTTTCTTAATGGCAACAACTATCCTGTTTCACATTTATATTTCTAGTTTCTAGCATGATGTCTTACAAATAAGTAGACAGTATGTTTTTGAGAAATAAAATTGGAATTCTGAAGAAGAATGAAGGGCATGTCTGCCATTAACTATGTCATGGTAGAAAAGTTAGCTAATCTCTTAAGATCTCTGTTACTTCATCTACAAAATCAAATGGTTGAAGTAGATGATAACCCAAGTTGATTCCCACTGCACATTGTGGATCCCAAGATCAGTGTCAGAATAAGAAGTCCTTTAAAGGAAGGTATTTTATAAACCCAGCATGATAGGGAGCAAAAAAGTGAAAATTCTAGTGAATATAAAGACATTAATTCAAACCTTTTATTAATGGAAGATAGATAGTTAAGCACCTTCCATAAGAAGGGCACTTTCCTAAAAACTGAGAATAAAAAGGTGAAATAAGATACTTATCCTTTGTGCTTAAGGCTCTTATAATCAAATGGGGCATAGAGGAATAAGACATGTGCATAAATATCTTTAATACTTCAAGGTCCTACAGTTTCTTCACTAAGGTTCTCCTCCCACTGACATAGATTCCAACCTCATAATAATCTATCCTTAAATATTTTCAAAATATTCATAAAATGTCTGTACATCAGAGAAAAGAGAGAGCTTATGTTGTTATAATTTATCTGAAGATGTATTTCGTCAGAATTCATTTGACTTATAATTTTTTCCAAATTATTGAGAAATAAGGCTGTGATTAGATAATTATCTCAATTTGCCATTTTACTTTATCTTTGAAGTTACATTAATATTTTCAATTGTTTCTTGATTGATCAGAATGGAAATTTCTGCAGTTCCTTTTAGGTAGGATGTTTCTGCTGTAGCTAATATCTGAGACAAGAATAATATCACTCCTGAAGCTTTGCAGAAGACCATGTTAATTTTCATGTATCTCATGTACTTTATTTGCTCTAAGTAAATTTGGTTTTATATCATATAGAGCAGCAGTAACTGTAATTACTGTTCAACTCTAATGGTGCTCATTGTCTATTATTATCATCATTTGTGATGATTGGCAAAAGCATGTTTGTTAAATTGAATCTCTCTCCAAACTTGTAGAAGCTTCTTTATTCCATATTTGACCACTTATGAGATAATTGGGTTGCTCCTTTTTCACTGCCCCAATTGAGGTTTAAAATGAATATTACTAGTCAGATGTAGCATTTCTTTTTAAAAAGATGTAGGATGTTATTTACTAACTTGATGGATGTTAGTATGGATTATAAGATTCCAAAGATGTTTTAGAATGTAGTTCATATTCTTGAATGTCCACCTTTTATTTTTTCCCCCTCTGGTGTGTGTGGTGGGTGGGTTGGGACAGGGCTAGGTTGGTGTTTGTGTTTAAGCTTATTCAAAGCTTAAAATATCAAAATATTGACTATGTAAGAATAGGAGGAAATACAAGAATCTAGTAGGATAAAAAATACAAAAGCCCTATAAAAATATCCACTAGATGGCACCTAATATGTTCTGAATAATTTCATGAACTGCATTCCTTAATCTAGTACGATTTTATTGAACCTGAGAAAAACATTTGCCTGAAACAAACCCACTAGGAAGGCTGTTTTTATGTGCATTTGTACAATAATGCTTAAAGGTTATATATTTAGAGAGGTGTAAATATACAGCTAGACTGTTTGAAAAATATCAACCAGTAAATATTTTTCAATGCCTACTATGTGCAAAGGTACTCTGTTTAATTATTAATTTATCAGAGGTAATAATTATGTTTTCCAGTGTTGCTTTACAGTTTCTTTTTAGGTGAAATATTACAGAATTGTCAGTCTGCTAAATTTTAAATTTGTGAGGGGTCAGGTATAATTTTTAATTTTTTTACATTTTCCCAGGTGTGATAGACAGTTCTATGAATTGTGAACAATCTCTACTGTCTCGTTAATACTGTTAGATATTATAGTATTTAGAGCTGAAGTGCCTGTGTTCTAATCTAGCCTCTGTAAGTTATTTCCTTTCAATGTTAGGCACATCACTCTTTTTCTTTCTTATTTTTCTAGTATATAAAATGAGATTTAGAGATCTGAGGGCCCATATAGCTCTAACTCCAATGTTTTTTGAGGCTAATAATTAAGAGTTGTTCTAGTTTATTTTTAGTAAAAAAATATACCTAATTTATCCTGGTATATGCCTAGTTTATCCTTTATTTTTAAAATATCACTGGTTCTCATATTCATTTTCAAAACATATATTTTCTTATCTGAAACCTATGAGCCAGCAAAGAAATGCTTAAAGATATACATGGTTGTATTAATTTATTTTGTTCTGATGTATTTTCTGATTTTAACTGTCTTACAGGAATTTCCTACTCTTGTCCTAAATATTCTTTAGGAAAATACATATTCACTACTATGGACAAAGATACTCTGTTTAACTATTCATTTATCAGTGGTAATAATGTTATATTCTTAGAAGATATCTTTAAAGAATTCTTAGCACATCCTACTGTATTCATAGATTTCCAAAATGTACAAATACTTTATACAGCTCATGCACATAATAGGATTTAACAGATGAGAGCCCTAGGCTAAATGTAGTATATGAGCATTGATTATTCTTCTCTTGTTTTAGGATCATGGTTGGTGATTATTATGGTGATTTATTTTAGACTGATTTGAATATTTATGTTCCAATAAGCACTAAGAATATGATTACTAGACTTATGTAAGATTGTTTTATGATAATTTAAAAAGCCATATTAAGGGGACTTAATATAAGGAGCTCATTCTTTCATTTAACCATGGAGATTTCTATGGTTCTCTTGAAATTAGTAGTCATTATGAGCAGATTTTATTACTGAAGCTACATTATAGGTGTTTAAAATTTACAGTGGATTACAATTTAGTGATGGGCACAGCATAATGAACTTATTTTATCAAGATGACAATATAAATAGCCCTTGTGTTGGCAGCTGGGTGGCTCAGTGGATCAAGAGCCAGGCCCAGAGATGGAAGCCCTGGATTCAAATTTGGCCACCAACACTTCCTGTCTATGTGACCCTGGGCAAGTCACTTAACCCCCATTGCCTAGCCCTTACCACTCTTCTGCCTTGGAACCAATTTATAGTACTGATTCTAGGATGGAAGATGAGGGTTTAAAAAAGAAATATAAATAAATAAATAACCCTCATTAGTAAGGGAACTCAATATGTGGTATGTATCTTTCCTAGAAGTAAGTGTAATATAAAAGTCATGGAGTTAGTTTTTTTATATGTATTATTTAAAATTAGGTTAATAAAATTTTAAGAGATTTCTATTATACTGACTTTAGTATAAGCTCTTAACTTTTTAAGCTTAGCCAAAAGTAGATGGTAGCACAATAGCTCGAAATACATGGTTTTCTTGCCCATCCCCATTCCATTTTTGAATGAAAATAAAAAGTAGAGATAAGAGCAAAAAAATAGATTCTGATGGATCTATCTTTGTGTTATAGAAACTTTTAGGTAGGCACTTAAAAATATTTAAACCAATATAAGTAAACAAATATTGAAAAACCTAGAAGACACAATCAAAAGGCTCCTTCCAACCCTTGTGTCTTTCTTACTGTGATTATATTTACTAGTACAGAGTACATGCAGTCATAACCTGCTTTAAGATTAGGGGTAGTGGGGATAAGTGGTTTTCCTGCTTCAAAGTGCTTCCATCCAGATGTCTCAAATTCTGGTGCTTTGAGACACTTGATTTTCAACAGCTCAGGGTAAGTGGAACAAGTCAAAAAAGCATAGGCTTGGGAGTATAACTAGCCTATGTCTAGGCAGCCATTCAGTCAATCAAAAGAAGCATTTATTAAGCGCCTACTTTGTGCCAGGCACTGATGATACAAAGATAAAAAATAATACAGAATTCATACCTTTACCCAGGTTATAGCCTGGAATATCAAGTAAAATGTTCTTTAATTTCAGGAGAACAGAAACTAGAATCTAAGCAGTTAACACAAGTAGATGGGATTCTGGCTCTCCACCTCGATGTCATCCTTTACTCTTCACTCTCCCTCATCCCTTATATACAGTGGGCTGCATAGACTTTTAGATGTTACTTTCCTAACATCTTCTGCATCTGCCTTCTCTCCTCTTACACTTCCATGCCATGTGGTGGAGGTCCTTATGACCTCATTCCTTAATTATGTATGTCAATGTGGGACTGCCTGCCACAAGTCTCTGACCACTCTAGCTCCTCTAATCCATCCTCCTCCCAACTGTCAAAATGTCATCTCCCTGTTACCTCCAGGACCAAATGCAAAATCCAATGGTTGGCATTCAGATCCTTTCATAAACAGCACCATCTCCCCTTCCCAGCCACACATATTTGTAGTCCTCTTCTGTATCTTACCCACTCCTTACCCCCATTCACCAGTACTCTACAATCTAGTAACGCTGGAACGTTGCTCACATAAGCGACTCCAAGCATTTGCCCCACCTGCCCCAACTTCCAGCATCTCTTCACCTCTGCATCCTTTCTTTACTGACTTCCTTTAAGTTGCAGCTAAAATCCCACCTTCTACAAGAAGCTTTTTCCAGTCTTCCCTCATTCTAATGTCTCCCTTCTGCTGATCATTTCCAATTTGTCACATAGATAGCTTGAATTGAACATAGTTGTTTTCATATTGTCTCCCCCATTAAACTGTGAATTCCCTGTAGATTATTTTCAATTTATTCTCTATAGAGATTGACTTGTATAGAATTGTTTTCATGTTGTCTCTCCTCTTAGGTTTTAAGTTCCTTTGAGAGTAAGGATACCCCCACCCCCTTTTCTAGAAATTTAGTACAGTGCCTGGCACATAGTAGGTAGTTAATAAATATTTACTGGCCAATTGATGAGCTAGTTTGATACCCAAGAATGAATCACAGTTGGGGAAGAAATAAGAAAGGAAGTAAACTTCTACCTCTGCTATTTCTGTCCTCTGATTCTATTTTCATAGTCCTTTCTAGGTTGGGCCCACAGGTATTAATTATGGCTAGGTAGAAGTGAGAGGTCAGGTGAATCCTCTTTCTAAATGGCAAGGGCAGAGGATTTAAAGATTACTTTTTGGTCTATTTAGGTTGGCCTTTGGCCTGGATGCCTGTTACTGGATGCCTGTTAGGAGGAAGCTGAATTCAAATTCAATAAACATGTATTAAGTACCTGTTACATGCAAAAGAGAGAGATACAAAGTTTACATAGGACTCGATCCCTGACCCCAGAGAGCTTACAGTCTGAGGGAAAAAGATACATTTGCTTCTAATACAATAATACATGGTAAGTAGATTCAAAGGATGTTAAACAAAATTCTTTATGTGAGCTAAGAAGGAAAGAAGGTGCTTATTGCCAAGGGGGGCTCAGGGAAAGCCTTGCAGAAGCAGAAGTATTTGAATTGGTCTTTTAAAGATTGATAAAAAAAAATCCATTAGTTTCAAAAATGACTATTCTAGGTAGGGAACTGGGTGAACAAAGTTAAGAAAGAAGAAATGATGGATGTGGGCAAAGAACAGAGAAATAGTCCAAATTTGGCTGACATAAAGTATGCATGGAGAGGGCATCTCTCTCCTTTTGCTGATGGGGGCGCCACTGCAAGGATAGATCATTGTATATACTGTTAGATTTGGTATATGTCTCAGTTAGTTTCGCTAAACTGATTTTTTTCTTTTTTATTCTTTCTGCCAAGGGATAACTTGATAGTAGGGGAAGAGGAGAGATATAATGAAGGTAATGGAAAGAGAAAAGGAAGTAAAATATTTTAAAGATCATCCAGAAAGAAATTATATGAGATGAAGCTAGAAAATACCAGATTTCAGAGGGCATTTGAGCAAAGCAATGAACCTAGACAAAAAGTTTAGCCTGAGAAGTTCTTATATTGATCTGGACTCATATAGAGAATGCATTGTCAAGAAAAGGGAGTAGATGATGAGAAAAATGTATCAAGACCAATCACCAACTTGAAAGGGAAAAAGGTAAAGAGAAAAAGGAAAAGTAGAGACCAGCTCAATTCAAGGGGGAAAAAAATACCTGACTTGCTTCATAATGTTAACAAGGACCAGTCCTGTGTTAGCTTTCTTTGCCACCACTGAGGAGATAGTGAGTGTTTTAGGTTTTTGGTTTTAGACCTATCCCAATATTTTGTAGGTTAAGTTCTAAGTAAGATTTTGAGGGTATCATGGAGCTAATGGTATTCTAGAGAAGACAGTTGCATAAAGATATACGTACAGATTGTAAAGCTCTTGTAATCTGTAAGATATATTGAGGTGGTCTTGTAGCATGTTATGTGCTGAACCAAACCATGAAAGAAATCAATCAAAAAGTTGTTTTTACACGTCTGCTATTTGCCAGGAACTCTGGTAGGTCCTTAATTATAAAAACAATGAATGAAACCATCCTCAAAGAGCTTACATTCTAATGGAGGTTAGGGAACAAAGAGAAATATACATAGACATGTACATACATGTAAATGTAAATTAGTGTAAAACAAATAAATAAAAAATTAAATTCCAGTTATTTCAGGAAGAAGGTCACTAGCAATTGAGGGGATTAGGGAATGCCTTAGGTTGAAGGTGGTTCTAGAGGTTTATCTTGAAGAGAGAGAATAATTCTATAAGGAAATAATAATGGTTATATTATTTATAGCATATACTTTGGAGGAATTGAGAAAGAAGTTCTGTTTCAGATAGAGATGAACAATCATGCCAATTAATTTTATTTAAAGTCTTATCTGAATTTTTTGAATTGTTCTTGTTTTTTTAATTACTAAAGGAAATGTTTCTCCAGTGCTGCTTTCGTTATTGACAATTAGAACATTCCCCTCACCTAGATATACTTATATATTTTTTTCAGTTTTAAGTAGTAAAAACTAATAAAAAGTTTGTAAGTAAAAAATTCAAGATGATTTTTATGAAATTGACATTCCATCTATTTTTTCAGAATTTTCTTCTATATTCCAAGAGTCATCTGTTTTTGCTTTGTATTTCTTTACTGGCCCAACATTTTGAGAACTCCTAAGATGCTTTTTTCTCATACCTTTTTGGAGATAGGAAGAAAGGGAAGAGAGTATATATGTGTGTCGATATTTAAACACCTTTATTAGCAAAGTTCATAGAAGCATAAAATTATAGATCTGACATTGGAAGGGACCATATAGGATATATAGAGCAACTAACTCCCTAGTTTTATACATGGAAAAGTAGGACCAAAAGAAATTTAGTGCCTTGGCCAGTGTTGTATAAATTGTAAATTGAACATTAAAACCTGAATGATAATGGTGATAAGAACGAATGGAAACTAGGTGATAAAAGTTCTTTTTTTTTTATTTCATTCAGGCTTATGATTTCTTTGGTGAGGAAACACTCTACCATTTTGTTTTTGTCACTCAGTGACTTCAGTCATATTGACTCGACCCCATTTGGGATTTTCTTGGCAAAGATACTAGAGTGGTTTACCATTTCCTTTTCCAGCTCATTTTACAGATGAGGAAATTGAAACAAACAAGATTAAATGACTTGTCCAGGGGCACACAGGTCAGTCCATTTTTGAGGCCAGATTTGAACTTGGGAAGATGAATTGCCTTGACCCAGCAATCCATTCATTGCACTAACTAGCTGCCCTCCCTCTACCAATACAAATCATTAAATAGTCTGCTAACTTGCGGTCTTACAGAGTTGTTTGGAGTATTGAAAGATTAAGTGATGGCAGAGGCAGGACCTCAAACCATATATCTTCCAGACTCTGAGGCCAGCTTTCTTTCTCCAGACCAGTCTACTTTTTAAGGGTTCATTGCTATAATTATTTGACGTTGGAGTTGGTCTTGTTCCTCAGTACCAGTACGGTTAAAGGAATTCCATAATGGTAACAGGATCACAAAGTTCCAGATAGTACAGAACACTTCATTCTTTTTTTTTTAAGAGGTAGTCAAATATGACCTTTTTTATTACACCAGAAAACTTCTTGAAAGCTTTGTTTCAGTCTAATATATAGCAGAAATCACCTATTAATAATAGCCTGCACACCTGAAAAAATGAGTGACTACTTTTTCTTAAATTCTCTTTAAAACAACAACAAAAAACCCCAACCATTATCAGTTGTCTTAGAATTATCACCAATAATTGGTTCCAAGGCAGAAGAGTGGTAAGGGCTAGCAGCTGGGGTAAGTGACTTCTCCAGGGTTACACAGTTATAGAAGTACCTGAGATCAGATTTAAACCCAGGTCTTTCTGACCCCAGTCCTGGCTCTCTATCTCCTGAGTCACCTAGCTGCCCCTTTTTAAAATTCTTTTTTTTTTAATTTTTATTAATTTTTATTTTTTTAACATTATTTTATTTGGTCATTTTCAAACATTATTTATTGGAAACAAAGATCATTTTCTTTTCCTCCCCCCCATCCCACCACCTCTCCCATAGCTGATGCGTGTTTCCACTGGGTATCACATGTGTCCTTGATTCAAACCCATTTCTATGTTGTTGGTATTTGCATTAGGGTGTTCATTTAGAGTCTCTCCTTAGTCACATCCCTTCAACCCCTGTAGTCAAGCAGTTGCCTTTTCTTGGTGTTTTTACTCCCACAGTTTGTCCTCTGCTTGTGGATAGTGTTTTTTCTCCTAGATCCCTGCAGATTGTTCAGGGACATTGCATTGACACTAATAGAGAAGTCCATTACGTTCGATTATACCACAGTGTATCAGTCTCTCTGTACAATGTTCTCCTGGTTCTGCTCCTTTCACTCTGCATCATTTCCTGGAGGTCGTTCCAGTCTCCATGGGATTCCTCCACTTTATTATTCCTTTGAGCACAATAGTATTCTATCACCAAAATATACCACAATTTGTTCAGCCATTCCCCAATTGAAGGGCATCCCCTCATTTTCTAATTTTTTGCCACCACAAAGAGTGCAGCTATGAATATTCTTGTACCTGTCTTTTTCCTTATTATCTCTTTGGGGTACAAACCCAGCAATGCTATGGCTGGATCAAAGGGCAGACAGTCTTTTAAAGCCCTTTGGGCATAGTTCCAATTTGCCCTCTAGAATGGTTGGATCAGTTCACAACTCCACCAGCAATGAATTAATGTCCCCACTTTGCCACATCCCCTCCAGCATTCATTCCTTTCCTTTGCTGTCATGTTAGCCAATCTGCTAGGTGTGAGGTGATACCTCACAGTTGTTTTGATTTGCATCTCTCTGATTATAAGAGATGTAGAACACTTTTTCATGTGCTTATTAATAGTTTTGATTTCTTTATCTGAAAATTGCCTATTCATGTCTCTTGCCCATTTATCAATTGGAGAATGGCTTGATTTTTTGTACAATTGATTTAGCTCTTTGTAAATTTGAGTAATTAGACCTTTGTCAGAGGTTTTTATAATGAAGATTGTTTCCCAATTTGTTGCTTCCCTTCTGATTTTAGTTACATTGGTTTTGTTTGTTCAAAACATTTTTAATTTGATGTTATCAAAATTATTTATTTTACATTTTGTGACTCTTTCTAAGTCTTGCTTGGTTTTAAAATCTTTCCCTTCCCACAGGTCTGACATGTATACTATTCTGTGTTCGCCTAATTTACTGATAGTTTCCTTCTTTATGTTCAAGTCATTCACCCATTCTGAATTTATGTTGGTGTAGGGTGTGAGGTGTTGATCCAAACCTAAACTCTCCCTACTGTCTTCCAATTTTCCCTGCAGTTTTTATCAAATAGTGGATTTTTGTCCCAAAAGCTGGGGTCTTTGGGTTTGTCATAGACTGACTTGCTGAGGTTATTTGCGCCAGGTCTATTTATTGACCCTCCTTTCTGTCTCTTAGCTAGTACTAAATTTTTTTGATGACTGCTGCTTTGTAATATAGTCTGAGATCTGGTACTGCAAGGCTTCCTTCCTTTGCATTTTTTCCCATGATTTCCCTGGATAGCCTTGATCCTTTGTTCTTCCAAATGAATTTAGTTATGGTTTTTTCTAATTCAGTAAGGAAGTGTTTTGGTAGTTCAATGGGTATGGCACTAAATAGGTAAATTAATTTGGGTAGGATGGTCATTTTTATTATGTTATCTCATCCCACCCATGAGCAATCAATGTTTTTCCAATTGTTTAGATCTAGTTTTAACTGTGTGGAGAGTGTTTTGTAGTTGTGTTCATATAGTTCCTGTGTTTGTCTCAGAATACTTCATTCTTAATCATAAACTCCAAAATTATGAACAAGATGAGGGTGAATGTCACAGATCAGAAAATCAAGTTTAGCTAATAGTCTCAGGGTAGATCGAGGGTAGGGATTTATATGTGTGTGGTGTATGTATATAAATATGTCTACACATGTGGTTAATGTGTATATATGTATATCCATGCATACATAGACATATATGCCCAAATTTTTAAATCCTCACCACAGAAGCATTATTTAGAGAAATCTCAAGTGAATTACTTCAAGTCTTATATATTGTTTAAAAAAAAGAACAAAAAACAAACCTAAGGATGATCTTGGGCTCACTGCCAAAAAAACTGGATCTGAAATATTATGTTGAACTTTATTATTCAATTAGTTCTTAGGCAGTGCTAAGAACTAAGAACAGATGGGTTCATGGCATCTTAGATTTAGAGCTGAAAGGGACCTTGGAGGTCACATCTTCATAGAACATATTGATTCTTGTTTGTAATTTGTTTCCTTAGCATATTCTGCTTGAAGAATCAACTTTGTCTAATGGATAGAAGGCTAGCTTTAGAGCCAGAAGGACCAGATTTTAGTGCCTGCCTTGCCTCCAACAAATACTTTTCCTGTGTGTGTGTGTGTGGACAAGTTACAACTTCTCAGTGATCTTAAGACTAATGAACAGATGAATGGACAAATACACATTAGCATGTGGAGTCAACATACTGGCCATTTCCCACAGTGATAAAATCTCAGTTCTAACCTCATCCAAAAAAAAACTACAAATAATCTGGTTCATACATAGAAAAGGTGTGAAACGCTATTACGTAGTCAGTTTATTTCCTAAGGTGATCAGGGAAAAAGTAAAAAATATTTATAGCAGCTTTCTTAGCAAACACTTGAAAATTGAGGAAATACCCATCAGTTGGGAAATGATTAAACAAGTCATGGCATATGATCGTGCTATAAGAAATGATAAGGGGTCAGCTAAGTGACTCAGTGGATAGAGAACCAGACCCAGAGAAAAGAGATCCTGGATTCAAATGGGGCTTCAGATACTTCCTAGCTATGTGACCCCTGTTGCCTAGCCCTTACCAAGCTCTTCTGCCTTGGAACATATTATTGATGCTAAAATAGAAGGTAATGGTTTTTGTTTTAAAAAAATGATGACTAGGTTAGTTAAAAAAAAAAAAACTTTTTTCCCCCCGAAAACTCTCACCTTCTGTCTTAGATTCCATACTGTGTATTTGGTTCCAAGGCAGAAGAACAGTAAGGGCTAGGCAATGGGGGTTAAGTGACTTGCTCAGTCACACAGTTAGGTGTTTAGGTTAATTTCCTAAAAATTGAAAGACCTACAAGAAAATAATGAAGAGTGAAATGAGCAGAAGCAAGAGAACATAATATACAGCAAAAGAAATATTGTTTGCTGAATGACTTCTATCTGTCCACCTCCACAAAAAGAGATGATAAATAGAAATAATCAAGTTATATATAAACATAAATCTTTTTGTCAAATAATGCCTCCTGGTGCAGAGAGGCAAGGGACAGATTTCTTGAGAATTTTAATTTTAATAAACCAAATAAATAATCAGTTGGAGAAAAAAGGTGGTGTGGAAAAATCTAGGTGTATATTCTGACATCTTGCATTATAAACCAAAATAAACTCCAAATAGGCACATGACTTAGACATAAATGTTGACGTCCTAAGTCAAATAGAGGAGTAATATGTTATCTTTTAGATTTGGTTTTGAGAGAAATGCTTATGACCAACCAAAAAGAGCAGAGAAGATAAATGAATAATTTTGATTATATAAAATTAAAAAGTTGCATATGAAAAAAACCTATCCTACTAAAATTAGATAGGAAGCATGTAACTATTAGAAAATATTTGCGGCAATTTTCTCTGCTAAAGTCCTCGTTTCTAAGCTTTGTAAGTTCAAAATTAAAATTAAAATAACAGTCATTCCTCAAGTGACAAATTATCAAAGGATATTAATAGATATTTGTCAGAGGAAGAAATCTAAGCTACCAATAACCATATGAAAAAAAGAAAGGATATCCAAATCACTAATAATTAGGGAAATGCAAATTATTAGACATGCAAATTAAAGCAACCCTGAGTTTCCACTTTGCATCCATCAGATTGGCAATGTTAACAGAAAATGAAAATGACAAATGCTGAAGGGGCTGAGGGAAAACAGGCACATTAATGTTTTGTTGATGGAGTTGTGATTTGGTCCAACTGTTCGGTAAAGCAATTTGGAACTATGCCCCCAATAGCTACTAAACTCCATTTTCTATCAGCTGTTCTACTTGGTCTGACTCCAGGGAGCACCATTTCTCACCCCTCTCAGCCCCTGTATCCAAACTGATTACCAGAAATCTCAATGCCATGGACTTAGGTTTTGATATTCAACAACTTCCCAACTCACCCTCAGTTGCTTTTCCTCTTTGATTGGAAGGTTAGAGGTTGGAACATTAAACTCCTTCCAAAGGTTTCCTTTATAGAGTGCTTAACCATTTCCAGGTAACTCTGTTCTCCTACCTCACCCACCCTGGCAGCTTCTTTTTGCATACTGTCTTCCGCCATTAGATTTCAATGGGGCTGTTTCTTTTTCCTATTTGTAACCCCTGCTTGGGATCAGCAAGGGGGTTCAGTAGATAGAGTGCAGACCTAGAGTCTGGAAGACTCATTTTCCTAAGTTCAAATCTGGACCCAGGCACTAGCTATGTGACCCTGTGCAAGTCACTTAATCTGTTTGCCTCAGTTTCCTCATCTGTTAAATGAGCTGGAAAAGGAAATGACAAACCAATCAGTATCTTTGCCAAAAAGCCTCAGATGGGCACACTAAGAGATGGACATGCCTGAAAAAACAACTCCTGTTTAATACAGCCCCTGGAGTTTAATAAATATTAATTGATATTATTAATTTAAATATTTACATTTTAATTAATAAAATAATAAAATGCTAATATTAATAAACATTGATTGATAGACATGCTACTACTTGGTCTCTAATCCAAAGAGATCAAGGAAAGAGGAAGAGGACTTCAACATGCAAAGTATTTATTGCAGTTCTTTTGGTGGCAGCAAAAAATTAATCCATTAATTGGGGACTAAAAAAAATCATGGTATACAAATGTATTTGAATAATCTTTTACTTTGAAATGATGATAAAGAAGAAAGGTTCAGAGAAAGGTAGAAAAAAACTTGTGTAAACTGATAAGTGGTGAGGAAAACAGTACAAGGAGAACAAAGCATGCACTAACAACAGCTTGTTTGATCAGCAATTCTGAAAGATTTACAAATTCTGTTCAGTATAGTGACCAAAGGCAATTCTGGTCAACCCAGGATGATTCCATCTTCTGACGAGAGGTGATAAGTTCATAGTGCAGATCTACACACACACAAATATGCAGTCAAGAAAAATTAATTTTGCTCTTTTTCTATATTATACACATAGCCAGATTAATTATATATATTTAGCCAAATAAATTTTTCTTGACTGCATATTTTTACAACCCCCCTAATAGAAAGAAATAGTATTAGATAATTATACTTTAGCTGAGATAATGGTAGGTAAATATATTCTGCTACAATTTTAAGGACTGGAGATTTCAGTGATGGTGTAGTCTTTGAACTAATGCCAATCCCAGCTTCTCTGAAGCCACATATGCAAATATGCATGTATGTGTAAATATAGATTTAGAAAGTCTGTTTCAAAAATGCATTTTCTATAGCAACTTGGTAATAACTTTCTCTGAACTTTCATGGGCTGTTGAGTCAACAGAACTCTAATCCATTACCAGCTCTGTTTTCAAAACTTATTTTCAGCTTGGTGAGAGAACTTGGTAGAGTTTGTGCTCCATTTAGTTATGCCCTTCAGGGCCCAGAGTCATTTCCATGCCATAATGAGGCATTGAAGCAGAACTTTAGTGGAAGCACAAACACAATATTGATTTTAATTATGTATCACCGTTACCTTTTCCAGCAGCTTTCTAATACTTTATCAGTGGCCTTGTGAGGAAATTATGGGGAGTTATTAATTTCATGGTTAAGAAGAATGTAATGGAAAGGAAATAAGGAACTCTAAAAATACCATCCATCCTAATACAGTGGGGGTAGGGGTAGAGATGACACACAAACTATATGCACACATGGACTGTGAATGAGGAGACTTGGGTTCTAGTCCTCCCCTACTAATAATTTTTTATGTGACTTTGAAAACTTGACATTGCTTCTCTAGACTTATCTTTAAAATAAGGGCATTGATGGAAGATGATGGAAGGACTGACTCATGCACTACCACTTGATATTGCATAAAGAATCCTGATATATTTCATTTTACATAATGTCTGTCTTCTAAAAGGATCACTAGAATTTTATAAATAAAATCATCTTAAAGTTTTTGAGAATCAGGACATTTACATAACTCCTAATTTAACTTCTCTTAAAAACTGAATGTTTTTATGTGGGGTTTAATGAAAATGGTGATATTCTTAGAATAGAATATTAATTATGGATTATTTATCTTTATCCAGTAAATTATATGACATTCACAACATGTACCTATCACAGTGGGCTGAATATTACCAGAAAATTGCTGACACTAAAAGTATACCTTTCTCCTGAATTCAGTAAGTCTTTCCTTAATTCTAAAAAAAATTTTTTTTGAACCCTTACCTTCCATCTTGGAATCAATGATTCCAAGGCAGAAGTGTGGTAAGGGCTAGGCAATGGGGGTTAAGTGACTTGCCCATGGTCACACAGCTAGAAAATGTCTGAGGCCAGATTTGAACCTAGGACCTCCTGTCTCTAGGCCTGGCTCTCAATCCACTGAGCTACCCAGCTACCCCCCTTAATCCTAAAATTTTAAAGACAGTAAAATATCATAAATATGAATCTTTAAGAATTTTTTTAGACAGTGACTATATTTAAGAGACTTAATTTTTTAAGAAGTATCTACAGATATACCAATTGAGCAATGCTCTTCTTGGCCAGAAGCGGCATCAAATATTATGAAATCTAATAGTATTTATTTGGCATTACTGTAAGCTGTAAGGGGCAAAATTAGGGGTTATTGACTGAATATATTATACTAGTGGTCACCAGTGATTAATTCAATCCCAATGAAATACTCAAGTCAGTTTGATATTGCTATGGTGGTTTAATTACAATAGAGGGAAGATATTAAGAAGAGAGAGAGAAAAGGAATTTGGACTGGTCTGGCAAGCCAGATAGGAGTTCAGAGGCCTAGACCAAGGGGCCTTCTCAATCTAGCTTGGTTTCCAGCCAGAAGGCCTCCTCCGAGATGAGGGGCCTCCTAGGAGGATAGCATTTTAGGAGGTAAAGGAAAAAAGGAATCAGCCTAAACCACTTACCAAGCATGCTAAGGATGCCACCACGAGCTCCTAGTGCAAAAAGAGCCCAATGTCTCCATGAGAGAGATCAGAGAGAGGAAGTGACGTGAAAAATATAGACCGTTTTGACATCACTTCCTGTGTCTCACATGTACCAATGGTAGCTTAAGCTTGGCTTAGGACAGCCCAGGGGGTCTGTCTGTCAGTTGTTTCTGATTTGTCACCTGCTAGCACTTGTCGGTCATAGGCCATCCTCCTCACAGTTAATCCTTAAGTGGGGTATAAATATTCGTGGTTGCTAGAATTTCTAAGACTAAGCAAAATGGAGAAAATCTAAAATTCACAATGCAGTATAAGGTTCTATGATTGATTTAAATAGATAATTTTAAAATTGATTTTTTCAAGTACCTGGTATATGCCAAGTATCATGTCTGTCATTGTGGATACAACTCACAAAGTAAGAAATAATGAACAGAGACAAATAAATAAAAATATACTTAAGTCATTTCAGTCATATCTGATTCTTCATGACCTCATTTGGGGTTTCCTTGGCAGAGATATTAGAGTGGTTTGTTGTTTCCTTCTCTAGCTCATTTTACACATGAGGAAACTGAGGCCAAGAGGGTCCAGTGACTTGCCCTGGGGGTCACACAGCTATTAAGTTACAGAAGTTACATTTGAACTTGTTAAGATGAGTCTTACTGATTCCAAGCTTAGCACTCTATCTCACAAAAATATATACTTATTAAATAAACAAGTACTATTGAGTTTGGGGGACTATCAGCTTGGAGAATCAGAAAAAGCCTCAAATAAGAGGAGACTCTTAAGCATGATGTTTAAGAAAGCAAAGGATTATTAAGAGAGAAGTGATGAGGGAGTTTGGTTTTTTTCCAGCTTCAGCAAAATCATGGAGAGGAGAAATGGAATTCTAGGCTAGAAGAACAGCAAGTAGTCCAATTTGGCTGGAATGTAGAGTGTCCAAAGGGGGAGTAATGAACAATGTCTGGACCTGTAGGCTGGAGCCAAATTGTAAAAACTTTTAAATGCCAAGCAGAGGAGTTTGCATTTTATCCTAGAGTCAATAGGGAGACACTGGAGCTTTTTTGAGTGGAAAATAAAACTGATTTGTCTGTTGCTGGTAGCCACTCCCCAACACCCCACTCCACCCTTTTTAGCCAAGAGTTGAAAAAATTTTTTTCTCCAACTTAGAAGCTGAGAATGAGAGAAAGGGACTCTGAGTTGACACAGGAACTACCTTTTTTGGGGAAAACATTCTTTAATATGTCAAAGTTAGTATACATTATTGAGGTTATTGAGATCTATTATGTGTTTGTATATATGCTCTATTCTCTTTTTACTTAATTTCTTATTATTACGTTATTTTTTATTCAGATTAATCAGCTATTTGTTACATATTTATAAATTCTTTACTTGATTATACCTATGAGGACCTTGTGTTATTTGTCATTTGCCCTGGCTTTTTTTTTAAATGAATTTGCTCTTTGCATTGAAGTAGACCAGCTCTGATTTCTGATCATGACATTCAAATCATGTAGGTCAACTCAAAATGAAGCAAGATAACATTCTCATTTTCTTTCTAGACTTAGAGTATCTCCTTAATAAACTCTGATGACTCTGAAAATATATCTTGGTGCAGAAAGGCAATAGAATGTTTTATTTGTCTTATGTTCAGTCCTAATTAAGATATTTTATGTCAAGTATAAGCTTTATTTCTGTGTGTGTATAGTGGTTTAAATGTCAAGTGAATGCTTCAGTCCTTGATACTTAAACCACAAAACCTCCCACAGTAATTGAATTTCAGACAAAAAGCCTATTTGCTTTGGTTGCAGTAATTATGTAATGAGGCAGCTAAATTTATAGCAAGTGTGAAATAGCCTTACATGGTCACAAAGGGGTTCAGGAAGAGAAAGCGATTATCTACACTCCATACACAGTGTTGTCTTCGAAGCAAGATACCCGAGCCCATTAAAACGATTTGAAAGTTTTTTCATGAATTTTGATGCATTTTTTAAAATTCCCACGTTATTATTTCATGATTTTCAGAAACTTGTAATTTCTTGTAGGTTCTGTGAATGAGAAATTACTGCCCACTATTTAAAAATGTATCTAAGACTAATCAAAAAGTGTTTAATTTCATTTCTTTTTCACTTGAAAAGAAGGTGCAGCCAAATTTTGGTCAGCACAGATATCTAAGACAATTTATCCATGTATTTAAAAGCAAATATTTTTCATCAGTAGAAGAAAATTATTCTAAATCCCTGAAAAATTTTAAAGATTTTTTTTACAGTGGAATTTAATGTCACCAAATATATATTTTAATTTCCTTTATATTTATATATATATATATATTTTTTTTTACTTCAAGTTTTAACTCTGTGCATATAAACTTAGAAAGTTAATATTAGTCTTAAAAACCCAAATATGTAGCCATCATCCTGTAATATACTGGTGGGTTATTTTATGGATTGCATAAAAAGCCAAATTTTCTTTTTTGAACTCTTACATTTGAAACTGTAATGTCTTTTGGGAGAGGAAAAGAAAACTTACTCATTTTTAATTGTTTTGTTGTTGTTATGTTGTGTTTGACTTGACTCTTGGTGACCCCATTTGGGCTTTTCTTGGGAATGATACTGGAGTGGTTTGCATTTCCTTATCCAGATAATTTTATAGATGAGGAAACTGAGGCACACAAGGTTAAGTGTCTTGTGCAGGGGCACATAGCTAAGGGACCAGATTTGAACTCGGGAATATTAGCATCTAAACATTCAACATTTCTTTTAAAGCAGATTTCTGAAAGAGCACTAGTTTTGGAATCAAAACAGTCAGAAAACTTGACCTTGATTCAGAAGACTTAGGGAGTATGGTACAACAAAAATTGTGGATTCATGTAAGTTCTGGGTTCAAATGCCAGTTCTGCTATTTAAAACGGATAAGACCTCAGTCAAATTATTTAATCTTCCCTCAGTTATAACATTAGATGGTTGGACTGGATGACCTCCAAGGTCTGTTCTATCTTTGGATGATTAATCCTATTATTCTGCTATCTGTGGGAAGCCATTTCAGTGTGTGCCTCTGTTTCCTCATTTATAAAATAAATGGATTGGGCAAAATGAACTCTCAATTCTTCTTGACTTCTTAACATTCTGTGATCAAGTGTGACTCAATAAAGGTTTTACTCTCTGTTGACTTCAGCTATTATTGTATAAAAGTGAACTCTTAGAAAGCATGAGAGCCACAGAAATCATACTTACGGTGTTAATATGTGGTGTTTTTATCTGATTTCTCAGGTTTTTAGGCAGTTTACTCAATGAGCTTTAAAATAAAAAGGAAGAAAATTTTATTTTATATTAGACTATATATTTTATGGCAATTAGGTGTCTCAGTGGATAGTGTGCATGAACAGAAGTCAGAAAGCATCATCTTTCTGAATTCAAATCTGGCCTGAGATATTTACTAGCTGTGTGACTCTGGGCAAGTTACTTAATTCCTGATTGCCTTAGTTTTCTTATCTGAAAAATGAGCTGGAAAAGGAAATGGCAAACTTTCCAGTATCTTTTCCAAGAAAGCCCTAAATGGACTCACAAAGTCAGACACATATGAAATTCCTGAACATATATACTTTATATTAGACTAAGACTATTAGTCTAAATCTTTTTTTTGAGGTCCTTTGTTAAAGGATTCCAAATGGCCATAATTGTGTGCTTAAACCTTATAGTAAACAAGAGAAAAAATACAAAGTGAATTGGGTATAATATTTTTTTTGTTACTTTATCATTAAATTTTTAATTAATTTAAAATTTTAAATCATTAAAATTTTAAATTGGCATCAGGATCTCATAGTTATATTTTCATAATTCTTATTATTTCAAAGAAGATCTATTCCACAGTTAGCCAATGATGAGGAGTTTGTAGAAAATGACTTAACTTTTTTCCTTTGCTTTTGTCATTGGAGAAGGGGAAAATGCTAAATAAATACAAATCTGTTCTAACTTGGTATCCATTTGGCTAGTAATTCACCTTAAGTACTTGATAATTGATAGTAGATTATGTCAGCGAACAGTGAAAGAAACTTTAGCTGAAATTAAAAGAACCGCAGCAATATATGGAATGAAATGAAAGAATTTTAATGTCCAAAGAGATCTCCCTAGATATTTAGCATGAGAAAGGACCAAGTGTGCCAACACTGATGGAAAAGTTTTGTGTCAATGTAAAAAAATTCCATCCTGTTATGTCCTTTATCTTTTCCTGATGGATTAAAAAGAAGGAAACAGAAACTAGAAAAACGCAATGCACCAATTAACTGCTTGATCTTTCATGGTATTCTTTAATTTAATTAAAATTTTTAGATTTAATTTTAATTCTTAAATTCTAGATTTTTGGGATGGGCATTTCCAAGATATCAGTGATGCTGTAGTGGTAAAATAAAACTTAAAAAAAAAAAACCAGTAATTTACATAACTATTTCAGAACATTTGTTTTACTATTTATGGACAGTATTTCTCTAGCTAATTACATCCACGTCAGCTGTCAATGGAGAGGGAAAAAAAGTAATACCAAAAAGATCAAAGAGAGATTTTCTATTTGGAATCTGTTCAAGATGAGTAGTAGCTTGGGTATTATAAATATGCTTTTATTTTTTTTTTTAACTACAGCATTTAGTTATCTATCTTCAAAGAAGAACTACTTGTGCATGGTTAGGCTACTTCCTGCCTTTCATCTTTTTTGTTCCTGATTATAAACAGGGAAAACACAACTCTTTTAAAGAGGTGTTTAAGACCTAAGCTACTGAATTAAGAATTTGGAAAAGTCAGTTTGGTCATGGAAAAAAAATTCTTCAAAATAGTTTAAATTTTACTATGTGGTATTGCCATAAATGGTTTCCCCATGATTTCATGCCAAATCAACAGAATATGTCAACAAGATCCACAAAAAAGACTATCAAATTTACAAGGTTCAATAGTTTCGGAGTTATATTGACTGACAGGAGGCAGGCAGAATTAAGAAGTCAATCTTTTTATTAATCTCAATTTAAAGGAAATGAGGGGAGAATCTCAGTTGTGATAAAAAGAAGTTGGTTTGTCACTTTTGACAGGTCCTTTCTGTTCCTCAACAACATAAAATCAGCTCAGACCTTGTAACCAGAGATGTTTAATCAGGTGCTTACTATCTAGTCAAGTATTGTTATAGAAGATATTTTTTGTCACACTAGTAATGGTGAAATAGCATGGTGATTTGAAGGGAATAAATTCATAAAGTATGGAAGGATAATATTATTCCTATTAAAAGTTTTCTGACAGTGATATTTTATGTAGATAGATAATTTCATTAAATAATAAATTATATAATTATGATGATAATAATTGGCATTTCAGAATAATAAGCTTTTTATAATAATAGCTAACATTTACATAACACTTTAAAGTTTGCAAAACTCTTTTTTTAGAAATAAATTTATTTTTCTTCAATTACATATAAAATTTTTTAGCATTCTTTTTAAATTTTGAGTTCCAAATTCTCTCTCTCCTTCTCATCCTCCCCCTAAATCTCCTTCCTCCCTGAGACAGTAAGCAGTCAGATATAGATTTTACATGTGGTTTGCAAAATTCTTTATACGTTAACCATTTTGTTGTTCACAACAATGCGGGGAAGTAGCTACTATGTTATTTTTGCTTTACAGATGAGGAAATTGAGTGACAATAAGTGCCTTGCCCAAGGTCACATAGCTAATAAACTTCTAAGGTGATTTTCAAACCCTGGTCTTCCTGAATTCAAGACCAGCGATGTAGATGCTAAGTTACCTAGATGCTTCCCTTCTTGGACCAGCCTTTGCTTGTGATGTTTTGATTAGTTGGACTCCAGGCTACTCTTATTGATTGTTCATTATTAGCATTCTTCTGTTCTTGACTGACATACTGCCAGTATCCTGAGGAGATTTTTTATTTTAATATGAAGGATTCTAGCTCTACAAATATCTCTTTATGTAATTTTACTGATTTTTGTTTCTTAACCTAACCAAAAAATGCCTCAAAGTAGATTTTTGCCTTAAGGTTCTGTGACCAAAAGGACTTTTAAGTAAACAAAGAATGAAACATAAATAATGTGTGCACATATATGTAACTTTACATTTTCATTGAAGGGTTTTTATTCTTTAAAACAGTAGGGAATCAAAGGCATTGTGAATTGCCCACAGAATGATGGTCTTTATACTTTTCTGAGCTTCAGAAACTTCTCTTATTGGGATAATAGAATGAATCATCCTTCTTCAAGGGTTTCTTCCTACATTATTACAATTTAATTCAGAAGTTAAAGAGGAAGAAATACATGAAAATATGGAGTTCTGGAAATTTCTTTCCTTTTTTGTTCTATTATTCAGTCCTGACATATTTGCACTTTAATAAGTTACAAGTTGCTTGTTCCTTCTTTCATAGCATAAAATTGTTATTTCAAGTATAAGATTTGGCAAGAAATTATTTTTCTTTCTAGAACTCAGGCATAACTTTGAACAAAATTAATATAAGCTGACATTTTTATGCATTTTCAAATTTGCAAAGCACTTTAACATTTATTATTTCATATCGATCTTTCAGCAACCCTATGATGTGGGTATAACAGGTTATTGTTATCCCCATTTAACTAATGAGGAAAGGGAAATTTAGGAAGATTAAATTATTCACTTACGGTGCCATAGGAGGGCAGCTAGGTGGTGCAATAGATCCGGTGCTGGTCCTCAAATCTGACTTCAGACACTAGTTTGGTGACTTTGGGCAAGATACTTAGCCCTTAACTCTTTTTGCCTCAATTTACCTCATCTGTAAAATAAGCCAAAGAAGGAAATGGCAAATCACTTTAGTTTTGCCTAGAATCCTAAAATGAGGTTACAAAAAGTCAGTTGTGACTGAAATGCCTAAATAACAAGCATTTATAATACAGTGAATTGGAGTATTCCTGTCAAGACCTCTCCATCAATAAAGTGCTTATTTAGCATGATTGTAGTCCAGACCTTCCCCCATTGCAAAGAATTCTAGTCTAAGTCTCTTTTAGATCTGATCTCCAAATTCTAGTCCTCTTTCCTTTGCTGGAATTGTTAAAACCATTTTTTGTGTGTGTGTGTCCTTCCTAGAAGGAGATAGGATGAAGTGACTGAGCCTTATTAGGCATGTTAGGGAATGTGAAAGGGAGGGCTGGGACTAAAGCCTTTCTATTTCAGGAAGTAATAGCAATAGCTCACTTTTCTCTAGTGCTGCCAGGTGCTTAATAGCCACTGTGAAACATCCAGAGGAAGAACTGTGGGAGTAGAGACACAGAAGAAAAACAACTGCTTGATCACGTGGGTCGATGGGGATATGATTGGGGAAGTAGATTCTAAAAGATCACCCTAATGCAAATATTAATAATATGGAAATAGGTCTTGATGAATGACACCTCTTAAACCCAGTGGATTTGCGTGTCAGATACTGGAGGGGGTTGGTGGGAGGGGAGGAAAGAACATGAATCTTGTAACCCTGGAAAAATATTCTAAATCATCTAATTAAATAAAATTTTTGAAAAAAAAAAGTATAAAACTGGTTATTGGGGAGGCAGCTTGATTGAGGTCTACCTGAAGCCAGATTCCTACCTTAAATGTTTACCAGCTTGCATGTGTTTCCTTACCTGTAAAATGGGCACTTTGTATTAATTACCATATAAGGTTCTTAGGAAGAAACCTTAATACAAAATCTTAAAGTACTATAGAAATATGAATGATTAATACTCATACGTATCTCATCAATTCCAGAGTAACCGCCACTGATACAGATTGTAGCCTGAGATTATATTTGTAATGTGCCAGTGTTGATACATAGTAGGTGCTATATAATTGGTAGCTACTATTATTTTTTTCTAGTGGCAGATAGATGGTACAGGGGATAAGATTCTATGCTGGGCCTGAGTTCAAATCTTAACCAAGTACTAGCTAGTCATGATATAATGGGCAAGTTACTTTGGGATAATAATAGTATCTACCTCCCAGAGTTTTCAAGATCAAATGCAATATTAATCTCCTTGTTTCTGTTTCTCTTCTTCCTCTTCCCTTCTTCTCTTTTCTTCTTCTTCCTTTTCCTTCTCTTTCTTCTCTTCCTCTTCTTCTCCCTCTCCCTCTTCCTCCTTCTCTTCCTCCTTTTTCTACTTCTTCCTTGCCAATGTCTTCTCAAAAGTTTACCACATGGGGTCTACCAACATGCTAGAGACATTCCTTGATTTCTCTTCACATTGCAAAGTTAATAGTAGAGCCTGCAGACTAACCATCTGTCATCCCTCATTCTTGCCATTTAACTGTCTTCTCTCTCTTTCATACAGTTTGTTGATGGCTTCCTTTACTCATATTCTTTGGAGTTCCTTGTTGGACTAGGTGGCAGAGTGGACAGAGTGCCACTATTACTCTTCCTAGAGTAGATATGAATTCAAATGCAGCCTTAACTGTAATCCTGGGCAAATCTCTCTCTCTCTTTTTTTTTTTTATCCCAATGAGATTTTTATTTTTATTTTTTAAGTTTTAAAGTATATTAAAATTTTTTTCCCTCATGTTTATATGATTCTTGTTGTCTCCCTTCCTTCTTCCCTCCCTATTCCTAAAGTTGACAACAATTCCACTGGGTTATACATGTATTAATTAAAACCCATTTTCATATTATTAATTTTTGTAATAATCTTTTAAAACCAAAACACCATATAATCATATATCCAAATAAACAAATGATAAATCATAAGTTTTCTTCTGGATTTCTACTCCCACAGTTCTTTCTCCAGATGTGGATAGCTTTCTTTCTCTTAAGTCTCATAATTGTCCTGGATCAATGCAGTGCTGTTAGTAGCGAAGTCTATTAAATTTGATTGTTCCACAGTGTTTCAATTACTGTGTATAATGGTATCCTGGTTCTGCTTATTTAACTCTGTATCAGTTCAAGGAGGTCTTTCCAGTTCTTATAGTAATTAAGCAGTTCATCATTCCTTATATTACAATAGTATTCCATCACCATCATATACCACAATTTGTTCAGCCATTCCCCAATCAGGAGACAACCCCTCATTCTGTAGTTTTTTGCCACCACAAAAAGCACAGCTATAAATAGTTTTGCACAAATAGATCCTTTCCCATTTTTTTTATCTCTTTAGGGTACAAATCTAGTAGTGGTATCCAATGAGATTTTTAAAAGAATGGTCTCCTGAGGCTTTCTTCAGAAGACTGGAGATGGGAGATATGCTCCACTCCTTCAAGTTTACTCAGATAATGAGATGGTCATATGGCAACTCCATAATAAAAGCTTCCCAACTTTCATGTAAGGCAAATCCCATCTCTACAATATATTAGGAATGTTCCTTTGCTTTTTAAAGGATCCAAGTTGATGATAAGTGTGAAAGTAAGGTATTATCTGTTTCCTTCACTCCCTGGGCAAATCTCTTAACCTGTTTGCCTCAGTTTCCTCAGCTACAAAATGGGAATAATATTTTCCCAACAGGGTGTATTGTGAGTATCAAATGATAATACTTATAAAGTCCTTGGCATGCTATCTGGCACATAGTAGGTACTACATAAATACTCGTTCCCTTTCCTGCCTCTATATTTAATAGCCTGCTTACACCCATCTTGCTGTGCATCTTTCCATTGCCCTCTTTATGAGACTCAAAGAGCTTGTTTCAGCTGTAGGTGTATTTGGGATAGACTATACATGTTGACAGCCAGTGGGGTCCAGAATTGAGCAGAAGGGGGAGGAACATGGACTTGGACTGATTTCAGGAATTTTTAGAGCTCCTGTACCAGCCTAAGCCTCCCATTAAAGTAATGGACCATTTTTTCAATAACAACATTCTGCCATGGTTGCTATATGGCCTCCAGTCAAAGACATTCCTGACCTCCCAAAAAGTAGTTGTCATAAGCATTTTTCTCAAAAGAACAATGCAACAGCACATATTAAAGGCTTACATGGTCATTACATTTTACAGTTACTCACATGAGATAATTCACTTTGTAAATCCTAAAGTATTATACAAATGTTGGCTATATTCAAGTTATTTGACCCATTCTTTTAAAAATTCCTCTGAGCCCTTTTTTTTGTCCTTGTAAAATTCCTTCCCTTTTCCATTGGTAGTGAAGTGGAACAGTGGGTAGAGTTCTGGACATGAAGATCAGAAATCTGAGTTCAGATCTTCTCTTACACATTTACTAAATGACTAACTCGAGGGCAAATTGCTGAGCATCTCTTAGCCTCAGTTTCTTCATTTGTAAAACAGGAATAATCATAATGAGACCAGCCATTTGGAACAGTGGACAGAATGCTGGGTGTGGAGTTAAGACAGCTTGAGTTCAAATTCTGTTTCACATACTCTCTAGTTCTGGGGCAAGTATCCTAACGTGCTTACCCCATTGTCTCATCTGTAAAATAGATATAATAATAGAATCTACATCTCCAAATTGTTGTGAGTATCAAGTGAGAGAAAGTTATGAAAGTACATTGCAGACCTTAAAGTACAATATAAATGTTATCCCTTATTTTTATTATCATTAATAATTATATTAAAAGTAGCACCTACTTCATAGGGAGGTGAAAGAATCAAATGAGATAACATATATAAAGTATTTGAAAAATCTTAAACCATGATACTATTATAATTACTACCATAATTTATTTAGGAGATTCCTTTTAGGGCAAACATTGAATAGTTTTACAGTTTGGAAAGCCATCGTTACTTTCTACTGCAAATCTGATTATGTCACAAGTTAAAAATAAGACCTAAGAATTTGGACAGCTTTTGTATTGGGATTCAACTTCTACTTGAAGAACCAGATCCTATGAGCAGAGCAAAGGCAAAATGTTTCACGTTGCAATAAGGCAAGCAGGCATTCCAGAGTTCTGTCATTGCTTTTATACAGAGATGCAGAGCCATCATGTTTCTTTACCATAGTGAAATGGACATGAAAGATGGAGAGAAATGGAGACATGGAGAAGAATGGAAGAAACTGATCTTATTCTTGAATCTAAGCCCTAGAGTTGAAAGATATCTCAGAGGCACCCTTCCTCAAAGCGGGGAAATTGAAGCCCAAAGATAACAAGTAATTTGATTTGGCTAACTGCTCTTATAAGCAATATGAATCAGAACACATTCTTTCAATTCTTTCATTATTCTATAGTTTCTTATTGTGGACAGTTAGATCATTTATTATCTCATGTAATGTTTTCTCATATTTAGTCTTTATTCTTATTTGTTGTTTCCTTTGAACTCGGTAACCAGTTGTACTGATAGGTACCTAGTTCTTAAATAACTGCAATGTCTGTAACATGATTTTCTATCTTTTAAGATCCAGTTTCTATTTTTTAAAATTATGTACTTTTGGGGAGTTTATTACATGCCACACCTTTCCCCTCCTAATCCTCAACAACATAATTATGATATAGAATCATACGTAAAATTTGTCTAGTCTTAAAAGCCTTGGACATCTTCATTCCTTGGCAATCTAAACCTATTTGTCGATATAAAAATTCCACTGCTTTCTCTTGTTCCTATCTTCCTATTATAGGTAGGATTACTAGAATATCAGAAATTAGAGCCAGGAATGTTTTGTTTTGTGTTTGTATTCTTAGTACCTAAACCTTAATCTTACCAAGAGCAAGAGAGCTTAATCAATGCTTGTTTGATTGAATGGAATCCATTGGGCATTAAGACATACATTGACTTAGTATTATAAGAGGACACTATTAAGTTCTAAATAGAATTTTATTACTTACATATCTTCAGCAAGGGGCTGGCATATAAGTTTTAATTATGTTTTCAGTGGGCTTTCTTAATTACTCTTACACTGAACACAGACATTCCAGATGTTTCAATAGCCAATGAAATGATGTTTCTTATTCTTTTGATTTCTCCATTTCCTCTAACTCCTTCATTCATTTCTCCAAGAGGAATATGTAAGCCATCTTTCCAGTTAGCTGTACTTTCTGGTTTCATTTGTATCAGTAATGATAATATGGATTTGATCATTTCCTTCAGAAGTATAGACTCATTAGGCAATGACCAAAGATCACAAATTAAGAAAATTATTAGATTAATTAATATTTGCAAATGGTCTAAAATAATATACTTAGCATTCATTATTCTCTGTTCTTTCACTAATCTCTACCAAGGGGAAAGGGGCAATATGTATTAAAGGTCATATTTGTATTTCGTATCTGTTTTCTGGATAGATCATAAAATTCATCAGGGTAAGCAGAATTGAGTTTTAACACACAGGAAAAATATTTTTATAATATCAAGATGGTTAATGATAGATTGATTGAGTTGGTTCACTTAATTATGTTATCCAAGTTTTTGAACCAACATTTTCCTCCAAATCTATATTATTGATATTTTTGAATCCAAAAATATCAAGTAATCATGAGCTAATTTTTATTAAGAATATCCTGAACTTTGGCTGTTCTTAGAAATAACCTTATAGAGAATGGACGTCTACCATAATTCAATTAAACAATAGGGGGTTCCTTTTCCGCATTCAGTATAATTGCTTAAAGTGGTAAAATGTATTCATAAAATATGTTAAATATGTATAACTTGCCAATTTTGTATAGAAAAGAATGTTAAATCATATAAAAACCACCAAGACATCATGTTGTTTGCCCCACTCTCCCTCTTGTAGAATAATTGGATTCACAGACCGCATGTGTTCTCCATCAAAAAGACATATTTGTTTTGAAAGACACAGCACTCAAGGGCTGTCAATCATAATACTTCTGAGAGTACTCGAAGTACTGAAACATCAATATTTACCAAATGCAAAACTTACTGTAAAAAGCACATAAAACTGCAAGTGCTAGGACTTACTCTTTTTTTTTCCCCTTAGGTTTTTCCCTAGTTAATGACTTTCATAAAACTGTACAATCTAAACCAAGACCCTTTTTGGATTCAAGAAGAAATGTGGGGAGTCTGTGTAACCTCTAGCTGAAAACTTTCTGCCTAGGTAAAGCTGGTAGGCAGATAAACTATGGATTTTTTTTTAAATTGAGCTATATTTTTCTCATCTGAGCATTTTATTAATAGCTTCTGAAAAGAGAAGTTATAGGAGGAAAAATTTGAATTTAAAGAATTAGAAATCTCTATTACACTAGCCCTGGTGGATACACACACACACACACACACACACACACACACACACACACACACACACATTTTGCTTTTCAAAAATTCCCTTCAAATATTAAGGTCTGAGTCATTTATGACAAAAACATTGCCTTTGGTATCAAGTAGTGGGCTTGTCACTGACACCTACTATAAACAAGCCACTCTAAAGGTTCAATTTCTTATCTATAAAGAGAGGCATTACTTGTTAAGCTACCTACATCATAGAACTGTGAGGAAAGCATTTTATAAACTTTTAAAGACCAAATAAATTTGAGTTGGAGCTGTTATTACAAGAGTACTTTATTTTCATCCCATCAATCTACCACTGAAGCAGGAAAACAAAACAGAACAAAGTAGGAGCCTAGGCTTGTATAGAAGACTGTGAACCAGGAATCACAAGAATATGTTTTTTATCCCTCGATTTGTCTCTACTGTTCTTTGACCTAAGGAAAGCCATTTAACTCCACCTGTAAAATGACTACTTTGGTTAAACAGTAAGAAGACTTTTAGTTAAGTGCTATATTTTGGAAATTCAGGTCAGAAAGGAACTGAATAAATATGAGCTTATTTGTGTTACATCAATATTATTTGTGTTTTTTCTCAAGGGAAGAACTGAGATTAATGATCCAAATTTCTGACTTATTTTCAATACATAGACAACACTGAAGTGTTTCTAAATAAAAGCTAGTCCTATGCCTAGCAATGCATAATTATCCAGCACTATCAAGTACCATTTAAATTCATTCCAGTAATAGCTAAAGCTCTTCTAGTGCAATCATTTACATTTATTATTATTATTTTGCAGGTAATTTTCATATTCCTCTTAATCTAGGGTTGATAGGCTGCCTGAGCATAAAACATGACCAGCAGAGGGAGTAATTTGCATAAACTACCATGGTTTTTTAAAAAATCTCCAAAGATACATCTGTTACTAGCATTTATTGCTTGAAAAAATAACCAATAAATGAGAATTATTGTGTTCCCAGTAAAATTTCTGGTGTGCTGTGTTTTCAGCTTGTATTGTTTTTAAAATGGTAAAGGAGTGAGGAGGAGGGAGCAAATATTGATAGCATTTTATAGAAATGTAATTTTTATTTCTATCCAGACTGATAAGGGTATAAAACAGTTTCTTAGAATTTAGGATTTGTCCTTTTAAAAAGAATAACAAGCCATAGAAAAAGTAAGGAACTTCTAGGAATTATTCAGACCTAAATTCTGAACCTTTAGGTTATATACTAAGTTGCTAATGATGATTCTGGGTCCCATAGGACTCAGGTGCTGGAGATCTAGGTTCAGATTCTGCACCTGGGAAAGTCACCTAAATATAAATTTCTTTCTGCTTCTGTTAGAGTAAATTCCCATAACAAAATCCCACCCTATGTTCAGCCCAGAATCATACTTTGGACACCTATTATGAAAATAATGAATACTCGTATTGATGACCTTGAGACATTATGGCACCCTGATCCAGCTGAGAAAGATTAACTTATGTTCATTATATTTACTTATAAAGGCAGAAAAGTTGACTCATCAAATTTTTTAACACAAATGAAACAAAAAGGATTCTCTTAGCTGTTCAAAGAAAAATAAGCTAAAAGAGCATCTCATTTCTCTAGTATTCCTGGTAGTGATGTTATTCAAGATTTTGTATTTAATTGTCTTTGCAACTCTATGTTTGACAAATTCTTTCATTTAAGCATTTATTTAGTGCTTAAGGTATGCAAAGCACAGTTCTGAGTTCCAGAGAGGAGATAAGAAAATTAATGAAACCTGCCCTCATCTTGCAAAGTTATAATAAAAAAAAAAACACAAAAAATCATGAGACTGCACATTTTTTAAATCCTTTAAGTAAATTATCAATTTAAAGACTGGGATAATTTTGTACAATATATGTTTACTAAAAGAATGGAAGTAGGAACCAAGTAATTAAGTAATCCTCAGGGGAAACAATTTCAGGCCATCCTATTTATGGTGATCAATTTTAATCTAATACAGCTTAGAGATTGTTGCTTTTTAGAATAAAACTAAACTTCAGATTATCTTGCTAATGATTTACCACTTTTAGGATAGAATAGTAGTGTTAAAAAAAATCCTAACTAGTGAAGATATTTAATGTTAACTGAGCTATTATTTTTTTGTGCTTATGGAATTTGTAGAGCATAAATGACATTTACCTAATGTTCGTGAGTATATATGTATGTATGGCATATAAGTGCTATATATTAAGTGAGTACTTGAAAGCTCAGGGACTGAGGTTGAAGAAGCAAGAGGAAAACAAATGAAAGACAAGTAGAAGAGAGAAAAATGGGTCATGGAATGTATTATGGTGATACTGAAAATGATGTCCTTGATGGCAAAGATAATTTCCTTCTTATCTTTGTCCTGGTTCCAAGAATAATAATTTTGTACACAGTAAATACTTAATAAATGAATAAATGATTTGGATTGATTTGAAATTTGGAGAAAATAAAAGCAAATAAGATGAAAGTCATTTGAGAAAATACTCTCAGTCTGAAAAATATTTCATTATTAGAATTTTTGTTTTATTGTCAATAGAGATTGAGAATCATCTCTGAGAAAGAAATATAATACAATGCCCATGTGTATTTTAATTAACTTAGAGTTTCTTTGCATGTCTGGATGGGATCTCTAATTTCTTGTACCAAGTATCTAGTGTGTTGATCCATTTTCAGTCTTAGAATCAAATGTGGAGTTTGTCTAGGCAGCACATATAATAGTATAAAGGCAGAAATCCTAAGGAAATGCCAGAAAGGAAAGAAAGCTGCTAGAAATAGGTCACAAAATTACCTGATCTTCAATTTAGTATATTTCATTATGAATTGTTTTAGCTGTTGTTCGGTCATATCTAACTCTTAATTACCCCATTGGGTCTTTTTTTTGGGGGGGGGCAAAGCTGTTAGCATGCTTTGACGTTTTCTTCTCCAGCCCCTTTTATAGATGAAGAAACAAGTGACTTTCCCAGAGTCACATAGCTAATATGTATCTGAAACCAAATTTGAACTCATGAAAATGAATCTTCCTGATTCTAGGCTCTGTCTTTTGTACCTCCTTGATTATATATGGTGAAAGGGAGGCCCCAAGATCTGTTCCTTTTGAACCCTAATATTTAAGCAGATGTCACAGAAGTGTGTGTGTGCATATGTGTTTTCTTTTCACCCATCCTATCACTTTGGGTTTTTTTCTTTTGGTCCAGAGAAACAGTGGTTCTATTTTTGCAGACAACTCTCAATATGCAGCCTTCATCCATGAATACTGATCTAAACTCTGTGTGTGTGTGTACTTAGAAAGTTGCCTACGACACTGGGTATCAGAGAAAGAGGACTTGAACTTCATGTCTTATTTACTTCAAAATCAGCCTTACTATCTAAAAATTTAACCCAAGAGGAATAACCAATTTTTGACTTCCAGCTCTTCAGTGATATTTGGGGAAAAGGCTTTATTATTTATGAATATTATATGTGTTAGGCATTGTACTAGGTATTAGGAATAAAAAAAAAGACTAATATAATCTCTGCCCTTAAAAGAACACACAATCTTCTGGAAGAGGCATTAAATAAATACAGTAAGCAGATGGGAATGTCAAGAAATGTCTATTGTAAGAGGTGATATCAGGAAAGCTTTGAACAAACTAGGTATTTTAACTGGCAGAGGTGAAAAAATACCTCATTTTAGCCTTTGTGGATGACAGCTTATGAATCCCATGGAAATGGGAAGCATAGAGATAGGAGAAAGATTTTTATGTGAGAAATAGAAAGAAGAATGATTGGGCTAGACTCAGAGAGGGTTCAAAGGAGAGGTTGAGAAGGTAAACTATAATCAGGTTTTAAAGGTATTTAAAGACCAAAGTAAGGAGTTTCTGTATGATCCTATAGATACTGGTCTGGAGTCACTAGAATTTGTTGAGCATGGGACTCATGATCTTGCATCTATATAGATGCAATATAACAGAGAATGGGAACTCAACCTACCTTACTCATGCCACACAGAATTCATCTAACCCTACTTCCCTTCATCATGCCACAGTGGATAGAGAGCTGGCCATGAAAGTCCTCTTATCATATGAAATGGGCAAGTTGCTTCTCTGTGTAGAGTTCTAAGCAACTCTCCAAGATTGAGAAGCTACTAAAGGAACTGATGAAATAACAGAAAGATGAAATAACTTACCCAGTATCATGCAGCTAGGAGGTACCTGAGAAAGAAGTCGAATCCAGATCTTCCTCACACCAAGTTTTGGGCTTTGCCGACATCTCCATTTCACAAGTATCTTCATTCCACTTAGTGAATGGCTGGCCACATGAAAGATAAATCTGTATTTTTAGGTATTCTGTACATAATTTGTAATATGTATAGCAGAGATTTGGACTAGACTGAAGGGTATTGGTCACTAACTTAAAGTGAAATGTGTATAAATGTAATTCATAATAATCTGCTTGGCTCTCTTCCCCCTATCTTTTTTTTTTTTTAGTTTCTGCTTATTTTCATTTTCCCTTCCCCAATTACTATCTATTTTGCTTTCATTTTAAAAATATGTATTTCTGTGTGAACTTAAAAATTATCAGAAAACACATTTCAGTATGCAAAGAATAAGAGGCTCATTTAAGGAACTGTTAACTCTTTTGCCTTAACATCACTAAAAGACCTATAAAGGGAAGTTAAAAACAAGAGAGTCATTTTTATTACCAGCCAATTTAATTCTACATGGATTTATTGAGTACCTAATTTGTACTATGGTATTATGCACTGTGGAGGATGTAGAAATATTTTATTATATGTTCCCTGGCCATGTTATGCAGCTGGCTCTGTGACATATTGGAAATAACAAAGAGCCTGAAATTAAAATCAGAGTCATAGAATGGTGAGAATTAAAAATGGCTTCAGAAATGATGTAGTCCAATGCACATGTGAATAGGAATCCCCTTTACAACCTGCCCACAGTTTCTTTCAGATCTCCAAGGAAAGGGAAACTACTTCTTCTTAAGGCATCCCATTACCCTTTGGAGGAAATCTAACTATTAGGAAGTTTTTCTTTAATCAAATTTAAATCCACTCATCTGCAGCTTTCTCCTATTACTTATGAGTAATGTAGTACATAGTATATATAGTAACATAGTTCTACCCTTTGTTGCCAACCAGAACAAATATTTCTCCCTGTGTTATGGTTCAGTCTTTTCAGTTGTATCCCCCATTTGAAGTTTTCTTTGACAAACTAATTGGAAAAGTTTACTTTTTCCTTCTCCAACTCATTTTACAGATGAGGTAACTGAGAGAAACAGGTTAAATGACTTGCCCAAGATTACAAAACTACTATATGTCTGAAGGTGAATTTGAACTTCAAGAAGATTAGTCTTCCTGACTCCAGATTTGGCGTTATGTCCACTGTGCCTCTTAGCTGCCCTTCTCCCTATGACAACCTTTGAGATACTTGAAAACAACATGCCTATATCTATAAGTCTTTTTTTTCAGGAGGAACATTCCTAATTCCTCCTAGGACACAGAGATTCTAGTTCTTTCAATATTCTGGCCACCTGCCTTGGAGCACATTCTAGCTCGTCAGTGTCCTTCCTAAAATATGGCTCATAAATCTGATATTCCAGATGTTGTCTGCCCAGAAGAGAGCATGGTGTGATTGATAGATACTTCAATTGTTTTGTGTGCCATACTTCTCTTAGGGAAGTCTAATTAAATTAGCTTTTATCCTGTTCTGTGGAAATGTTAATTCATATTGAACTTGTAGTTCACCAAAACCCTTGGATATTTTCTATGTGGACCATTATCTATTATGCTTCCATTTCCAATCATTTAGTTTGTGCAGTTTAATTTTTAAACCTGTACAAAACTCTACATATATGCCTACTAAATTTCATTTTGCCATTTTTGAAGTGGACAACCTTCATAAAATAAATAGACATGAAAGAGAAGACCATAAAAAAACAATAAAGTCTTAAATTTAATGTAATGATGAGCCAAAAATATAAAATATTATGATCAAAAACTTTGAGTGTTCAGGAAAGGAAAAACATCTCTGTGAATTAGAGCAAGATTGTGTAAAGGAAAGGCTTGAGGGATTTGATAGTATTTGGGAAAGCAGAGAAGAGGAATTAAAGAAAAATAGAATGCTCCATTCAAGAAGAATAGAATGAATAAAGGTATGAAGATGGGAGTGAACATGCTGTCTGTGAAGCATAAAGAAGTTTGACCTGGCAAAAGAAAAGGATTCTTGTTAGGGAAAAAAAAGAAATGAGTTTAAATAAATAATTGGGAGCCAGATTACATAGTGTTGTACAGTAGCCTTCTTTCTTGGTTCACTTGACAAATTCATTAAGGGAGTGCATTTGTATTGTGACACAAAATAAAATCAAAAGTTTAACTCTTTGGGCAGAAATTGTTATTTCTTTTTCTTCTCCCATCTTTCTCTTTTTCTTCCTCCTCATTCTCCTTGATTTCCCTCTGATTCTCTCTTCTTCTCTCTCATTTCTTTCTTTATTTCTTTATTCTTTCTTTTTTCCTCCTCCTCCCCCTCTCCCCTTTTCTCTTCTTCTTCTTCCCTTCTCTTTTCCTCATTCTTGCTTTTTTCTTCTCTTTGTATAACTGTCACACAGCACAATGCTTTGCAATATTTGTTAAATTGAATTTGAGTTGTTGAGATTTAATGAATGTTAAATAATGATAATCCTTTTGGCATGAGAGTTAATTACCATGTGAAAAAACAGAAGCTTTTAGAAAGCAAAAAAAAAAAATAGTCGCCACTTCATTAGTTTAGGAAGGGAAATGTGAGGACTCACATGAGACAAAATGAAACCTTAAGGCAAGATAAAAAGTGGGCTTCTGAACACCTTTAGGTGTGTACTGGATGCAAGATATCCCAGACCTTATACCTATTCCTTTATGTAGATTAATTATCATGACCTTTCAACATCCACATTTTCTTTGTGTTGCATTTTCTTTCTGGTTTTGTATCTATAATGATATAGACACAAAATTCTATCAGCATTGTATTTTGTCTTCCAAAACTTAAATATCAACTTATGTAGTTGTTGACCTTAGAAAGAAATATTCCTTAGTTTTGTAAGACTATGGGAGAAGGACTGCAAGTACAATACATTCTCCTGAACACTGGGTGCCTCATTAGTATTCATGAGAAGACTCTTGATAGCATCTTAACTCAGCTAAGGTTTCAACTGAGAGAGCTGCATGTACAGTCAAGGACCCATTGGCTGACACTCTTTGCATGAATAGTATGAGTGAATTGCATCTGAAAGGAGAACATCACTTCTCAATGAGAGATTTTTCTAGTTTGGAAGTCATTAGAATTACAATAAATAGTAATATTTAGCACTTGCCAGGGTATTTATCTCCAAAGGGCTTATAGTTATTCTAATTGAATTACTTGAATTACACTACTCTATATTATGTGAAAAGAGTACTTGACTTCCCACTATGGATCATGGGTATTTCATTTTCCTGATTTCTCAGTGTTCACCTTTTGTTGTCTTGTGACGGGACATCTAAGCCACTTATTCTGAAGAACATAAAGTGATGAATACTATTGGCAAGTTTCTGAGGTATTAGTTCTAGGAGAGGTTTTTTTTTTTTTTTTCAATCTACTGCATGTTATTCTGATACAGTGGTATAGCCCAATATAATGTCTTTTGTGAGTGCCTGATGCTAGGGACTGGGGAGGTACTAAGTTTAGGTAGGGAATGATCTTTTATCTTTACTATCTTTACTCATTACTATTATGCAAGCTCCTCCAGAGTAGGGACTCTAAGGAGCAGCTAGGTAGCCCAGTGGATAGAGCCTGGGTACAAATCTGGTCCCTGACACTTCCTAGCTCTGTCACCCTGTACAAGCACTTAACTGCAGTTGCGTAGCCTTTACCATTCCTCTGCCTTAGAATTGATATTTATTAGGTAAGAATTTTTAAACTAGTGAGTAGATTGCTTTCCTTTTTTGGTCTCAATATTCTTGGTGCCTTAGAACAGTGCCAGGAATATTTTGTCTATTTGAATGTGTTGCTTATTTGTGTTAAGCTAGATGGTGGTTCATTTGATACAGCCAGACTGAAAGATGGGAGGACCTGGGTTTGGATCTGGTCTCAGACACGTCCCAGGTATGTGACCCTGGGCAAGTCACATAACCCTAATTGCCTACTCCTAGTACTGCTCTTCTAAGCCTTAGAACCAATATTTAATATTGATTCTTAGACAGAAGGTAAGGGTTTAGAAAGAATTATTGCTGATTTGATCCTCACCTTTAAGGAGCTCACATTCTAGCAGGACAGTAAGACAATCTCAGATAAATATGCTGTATGTTATTTATCTGATGAGGACATGTAAGAGTTATAAAATTAAGTACCGTCAGGGTACAAAATCTGAAGAAGGTCATAGATGGGAAACATTGAGGAATGCCTCCTGGAGACTTTTTTCTCTACCTCACTTCAATAAACAAAGTTAATATGTGCAAAGCGCTGAACTCTAGGAAAGCCACGGAAGTATGAAACTTTACATGGCAAAGGATGAATAGCCAAAGATCTTGTGTTACCACAGTCACCCTAGATTGGCCCTTCCCTGCTGCCTAAAAGGGAAAAAAAAACCTTTTTTTGACTACTATATTCTCAGTTAAAGACAAGCTTGTTTTAAGGGTTGGCAGGGTAACTAGTTAATAGTGTACATTGGACGTGGGAGGTTGCTGAGATTTGTGAGTTCCCTCCCCACCCCCAAAAAAATTACTTTTTCATCTGTTCAGTGATGCCTTAAATTCCCCAGTAGTGGATAAGCAAGTGCTCATTGTTACACACTTTGTTACATTTACAGGGATTTGTAAATGGCTGATACTGTATCATTTCCTGAAAGCACCTTGATGATAGGGAGGGCACTGGGAACTAAAAAGCAGGAGAAAGCAAGGAAAAGGAAATCAGGAGGTTCCAAAGAAAATAAGTTTACTGGTGCTGAGTAAAGAAAAACCTCCAGCATTGACTTTGCAAAACTTCATTATCCATGGAGACCACGTACCGTTGTTATACTATATATATATATATATATATATATATATATATCATAACTTTTAAAGAATATGGGGCTGAGGTAGAGAATAGGTATTGCTCAGGAGACATGGTTCTTTAATTTTTTTTTTAGCATGTTACATTTTTGTTTGTTTCTAAAGTGGGCTTCTTATAGTTGAATAACAATTAAGTGATGTTATTCATCAATTGTTAACTAAATTGACTTGTAAATACATTCCAGTAAAATAAATGTTTTATTTCTAATATAGTATAGAGGAACACACAGAAAGGATCACAGATTTAGAGCTGGAAGGAACCTGAAAGGCTATCTAATTAAATCCTCTTTATGGATGATGAAGTTAAGGTTCAGAGAGATGAATTTAGTTGCTCATGGACACCCAGGTAGGAAGTGACAAGAGTTTGAATTTAAAGCAGAATTCTTTGACACCAAGTCCATTGCTGTTTGCATTGCAACACAGTGATTTACATAGTTTTAAAAAATGATAATTATGAATTTGTGTTTTGGCAGGGAAATGTAAACAAGGTAAAGTATTTAATAAGCAATTGACAATAACTTAAGTATCATAATTTGATAATAGTAATAAAACGATTTATAAGATAATCAGAGCTTAGAAATGTATTATTCATTTGATAAATCACAACTCTCAATCCTGAAGCTTTATATTTGCATGCCTAAAGAATATAATTTTGAAACACAGTGGCTAAAAGTAGACTGATCACCTATAAACAAATGGTGGAGGATTACTCTGGAGATACTCTTTCATCATTGTGAAATGACAGTACAGGTAGAAATATGGCCTATATAAGTAAACAGATCACTTCATTAATTTTACCCACTTAACTTGGCCATTTCTCAAGTGTAAAAGATCTTATTTGAAAATATTTACTTTTCTAGAATAAGTATAACAGTTATATCTGTCATAAAGAAGTCATATCTGTCATAAACATACATTTATTTTTGTTTAACTTAGTGTTTAAGGTGGTGTTCAACTTCAGCATTTTTTCTTTCTCTTTTCATATCATTTCTTTAAAAATTTTTTATTGTTCATTTTCCTATTTCTGAATTGTCTTCAAATGTTCCTTTTCTGTATTGTGTGTAAATATACATACATATACGTGTGTGTGTGTGTATATATATATATATATATATATGTATATATATATATATATATATATATATATATATATATATATAGTAGTGGTAGTCTCTCGGTGACCAAGAATGACTATTGTCTTTGTGCAGTTTCATCTACGGTGTACCCTCATGTGGCTTTGGAGTCCAAAGGCTGAGGCGCACAGTTTGTGGCACATGGGGCCTGGGACGCCAGTTGTTACGGGAGGTGCGGTTGTGGCCTGGTGTCGGCGTTCACAAGACGTCGACGTCGCTCATCTTCAAAGGTGGTGGCGGCTGGTGAATGTGGGTTCGCCAGCTGCTTCTGTCAGAGGCAGCCAGTTCTAGTTGCTTTGGTGTCATGCCAGCCCACTTCAAGTTGGACTTTAGCTGATCCTTGAATCTTTTCCTTGGTCGGCCTTGTTTCCTGAGTCCAGCTGACAGTTCACCATAGAATACCTGTCTTGGTGTTCGCTGTGGGTCCATGCGGATGACGTGTCCAGACCATCGTAGCTGGGCTTTGAGGACCAGGACTTCGATGCTGGTGGAGTTGGCTCTGTCGAGGACTTCCTGATTGGTGATTCGGTCCTGCCATCGGATCCTCATGATTGACCGCAGAGAGCATTGGTGGAATTGCTCCAACTGCTTCATGTGCTTCCGGTACAGTGTCCATGTCTCACAACCGTACAGGAGCGAGCTGAGGACCCTGCGTTGTACACTTTGAGCTTCGTCGCAGTGCTTACACTGCGGTGTTGAAGGACTTTGCAGTGCAGCCGCCCGAGTGCCTGGCTGGCCTTTTGGATCCTGGCATTAATCTCATGGTCTAGGGACCCGTCGTTGGCGATGGTGCTGCCCAGGTACTTGAAAGTGTTGACGTTAGAAGGCTGCGTGCCGTCGATTGTGATGCACGGCTGGTTCGTTGGCCTCCCTGGTGCAGGTTGGAACAGCACCTCTGTTTTGCTGAGGCTGATAGTCAGGCCAAACAGTTTTGTTGCGGTGGAGAACCGGTCCACAATGGTTTGGAGATGATTTTCTTGGTGAGCCATGAGAGCACAGTCATCTGTGAAGAGAGCTTCCAGGATGAGTCTCTCTGTTGTCTTTGTTTTTGCAGTCAGGCGGAAAAGGTCGAATAGTGAGCCATCCAGTCAGTATTTGATGTAGACGCCCAGGTCTAGATCTATCACAGCATGTCGTAATACTTGGGTGAAGTATAGGTTGAATAGTACCGGAGCGAAGACACAATCTTGTTTCACACCATTGGAGATGTTGAAGCAATCGGAAGTCTCTCCACCAGATAGGACTTCCCCTGTCATGTCGACATGAGAGAGCTGGATCAGTTTGACAAATGTTTCTGGGCAACCGAGCTTGCTAAGGATCACCCACAAGCATCCCTGTTCACTGTGTCAAACGCCTTTGTCAGGTCTATGAAGACAATGTAGAGACTCGGGTTCTGCTCAAGGCATTTTTCGTGCATTTGCCTCACCGTGAAGACCATGTTGATGGTGCTGCGATCTGGTCAGAAGCCACATTGTGATTCAGGCAGGTTCTGCTCTGAAACAGATGACAGGAGTCTGTTGAGTATAACACGGGCAAGGATCTTTCAGGCAGTGGAGAGTAGTGAGATGTTGTTCTTATATAGGGCTACGATGGAGGCATCTCTGAGTTCTGGGGGCATGTCTTCCTCTTCCCATATGCTGGTCCGCACTATGTGGAACGCCTGGAGCACCTTTCCATTTAAGGCTTTGTACACCTCGGTTGGGATCCCGTCTTTACTGGGTGCCTTGCCTGCACTCATTTGTTTAATGGCTTTTTGGACTTCCTCTATTGAAGGAGGGACATCAAGTTGTTCAATGGTGCGGTTTTGGGGGACCTGGTCAAGGGCGCTTTGGTCGACTGAAGAGGGTCGGTTGAGAAGCTGACTGAAGTGTTCTTTCCACCTGTTGCTGATACCTTTTTTATCTTTTATGAGAGTGTCACCGTCAAAGGATAGCAAGGGAGTGGTGGTGGGTTTTAAAGGCCCATAGACAGTCTTGAGGGCACTGAAAAATTGTTTGTAGTTTTTCGTATCAGCAAACCGCTGGATTTCTTCTGCCTTTTTTTCCCACCATCGGTCTTGCATCTTCCTCATCTCACGCTGCACCGTGGCTTGGAGAGTCTTGAATCTGTCCTTTTTAGGAGCAGAGTTTGGGTTATTTTGCCACTCCATAAAGGCTTTGTTCTTCTTGCTCAATAGGCCTTCAATAGCAGTGTTGTTCTTGTCGAACCAGTCCTGGTGGTTGCGTTGTTTTGGGCCTAGGACTGCCTTTGATGTTTCCTTCACCGCGTCTCTGAACTGGTTCCATTTTTCGGTTGAGCTTCCAGTGAGTGGTCCCTTGGCAGACAGCTTGTCGTTCAGGCAGGCCTGGAATGTTTGCAAATAAGATGGATCTCTAAGACGACTCATGTTGTAAAATGCATGAACTGTCTGGGTGCGTTTTGGATGGTGAGGCGCAATGCGCATTTGAAGAGTCGCTCTAACCAATCAGTGGTCTGTCCAGCATTCAGCTCATCTCATGGCTCTGGTGATCTGTACATCCTGGATGTCTCGCCGGTGTACAATGATGTAGTCAATGAGATGCCACTTTTTTGATAGTGGGTGCTTCCACGTTGTTTTATATTTGTTCGCCATTCTGAACACAGTGTTTGTGATGGTGAGTTCGAACTCTGAGCATTTGCTGAGTAGCAGTAGGCCGTTGTTGTTCATTTTGCCCACGCCGTGTTTGCCGAGCACTCCTTTCCATCTTTCATGGTCCTGGCCAATGCGGGCGTTGAAGTCTCCCAGTAGTATCAGCTTGTCATTGGTGGGCACTGAGTGCAGGACGGCACTCAGGTCAGAGTAGAACTGCTCGATGGTCTCCTCTGTGCTGGTCAGTGTTGGGGCATATGCGCTGATGATTGTGGCATACCGGTCTTTGCTGAGAGGCAAACGGATCTTCATGAGCCTCTCGTGATGCCCACAGGCAAGTCTGGCAGCTGTTTAAGCAAACTGGTCTTGATAGCCAGGCCAACACTGTGGATTCTGTCTTCATTTGAGGCTCTACCTTTCCAGAAGAAGGTGTATCCAGTGGTGGGTTCACTGAGTGATCCCTCTTCTGGTAAGCGTGTTTTGCTTAAGGCTGCGATGTTGATGTTATATCGTGCCAGTTCTTTACCGATTAGAGCTGTTCTTCTCTCAGGTCTTGGGGTTTTCTCTCTGTCAAGTAACGTCCTGATGTTCCAGGCTCCTAGTAGGAGTTTCTTTGTGTTTTTTCTTTGATTTCGACCGCTTACAGGGATGACCCGCCAGCCACGGTGTGCTGACCAGGTGTTTGTAGGGCAGGCAATGTTTGGGACACCTTTTCTAGTCCCCTCCCTTGATTAGGGTGAGCAGTGCTGTCCTAGAGAGGGCTGCTCAGTCGCCCAGGATGCTGCCGAACATCCCTGATGCCCTACAGGGCCGAGCGACCACTGGTCCGTGGGCCGCCTACATGCAGGATCGTGACTACAACTGCCAGTGGTCACCTCCACTAAATAAATAAATATATGTGTGTGTGTGTGTGTGTATATATATATATATATATATATATATATATATATATATATATATATATAGAGAGAGAGAGAGAGAGAGAGAGAGAGAGAGAGAGAGAGAGAGAGAAGGCTTAAGGTAAAATTCAGCCTCAGACTGTGTGACCTTAGGCAAATCACTTGACCTGTCTACTTTGTTATCCTCTTCTATAAAATGGGGATAATAATAACACCTATCTTCCAGAGTTGGTATGAGAATAAAATGTGATAATATTTGTAAGGAACTTTGCTAACCTTTAAAACTTTACTCTATTTGCCTTAGTTTCTCAACTACAAAATGGGACTGATATTTGTAAAGTACTTAGCACAAGAGGTGGATCATAGTAGATGCCATATAAACACTAGCTCTTATCACTAGCAACAAACTATGAGGAAAATGTTGAATTTAAGTCGCCATTGGTTGTGCATTGCTGTGCAGATCGATAGATGAGGCTGGTAGATGGAAATACATAACGTTTGCCTCGTGAGAAGTCAGGAGTTGAGAGACAGCTTTGGTACTCTTATACATACAGATGGCAGTTGAGCTGATGAAAATCAATGCGATAACCAAGTAGAAAGAAAAGAGGACACAGGGACAGAATGTTAGGGGATTCCTGTGGTTACAAAGTGGGAAAAAATATGAGGAGCCAGAAGAGGAAAAATAAACGATAGAGAGAACTGCAGGAGTTTCAGTATCATAGAAGCCAGAAGAGGAGTAGGTATCCAAAACGATAAGGCAGTCCCTATAATGCTAAGTAAGATTTTGACATTAAGAATATATGTGGGTGTTGGTGGTGGTTTTCCAGACATGGGGCAAGGAGTGGGCAGAAGTGTATAATCAGAGAAGAAAAGAATATATTGAGAGGACTCTATTGAAAGTTCAGGTTTGGCTAAATTATGTAAATGGGAAATAATGTGAAATATGACAAGGAGAAAAAAAGTGAAAATTAAGGCCAAATTAAAAGGGTTTTGAATGTTAAAGAGTTTGGATTTTATACAATGACCACTGAATGAATATATTTGAGGAGAGTGACATGATTCGAGTTCTGCTTTAGGAAAATTGATTTGGTCCTTGCTATATAGATGGATGATAGTGGCAAGAATCTGAAAGTATTCAGATGATTAGATGGTTAGGACCTTGAATTAGGTAACAGTGGGAATACAATAGAAGGGACAGGTACTAAACATACTAGAACGAAGAAGGAGTAGGATTCCACAGCTAATCAAGACCTGGGAGGAAAGAGGTTGGGATTGTGAAAGTAAGGAAAGTCAGGAAAAGAGCAAGAAGTTTACTTAGTATAGATAGCCTTTCAGTTTGTTCTAAACCTAAAATAGGAATCAGAGTTCAGGTTTAGTTAAATCAGTGGATTAAAGAAAACTTGAGCATTGCTTTACAGAAGAGACAGATTCCTGAAAATATGAAAAGCAGATATTTGTATGTTGAATCATTTCCCCCCATTGTCTTCCAGTTGGTTGTATGTTTTCTGAGGAAAATAAAGTTGGTCCCCAAACCCTGGTGGTACTTCAGTGGATTCATTGTTGTAATAATTCCCTCCTTAGGTATGAATACTTCCGAAAGAGTCTTGCAGTGTTTATTCTCATAATAGTAATCCCCAACAAATCCCATTTGACCTTTGACGATTGCATGGCAAAGGTATTTGTGGAAAGGAAAGACCTCTGCACATTTTATTTGGAAAATTGGCATGTAAACTTAAGCTCCTGTGCCCAACACATAATAAAAATTTATATTTGAAAATTACACTGGACTTTCTGACTTTCTCATCAAGGAGCAGTCTGCATTTTTAAAACCAATGCTTCTTTGAAGGCTTTTGATAGCTTTGTATACAGACAGTATGGAGTAAGTAAGTGGGTAGAATGGAATGCTGTCTCTCAGTTATGTCATTGCCAGAGTTATTCAGCTGAAATTACAGGCTGCAGAAGTAGTACATGGAAATATTTTTCAGACAAACCTATAGAGTAGTTATTTGCCTTCTAAATAACAATGTTAGCACCTTTTTAGAGTCTAGAGTCCATTGGCCCATTTTCAAATTTTAAAAAAAAATCCATATTGAAGTAATTATTGATTAATTCATGAAAAAGATTAAAAATATATCAGATTATTTGTAATGTTGACTCATTTTCATTGAGGTCATTGGGGATATTTTCTTTTTAAGGGCTGATAAATTTTGTGAGCCTGCAAATCCAGAGGAATGTAATATGTTAATTATAATTCCGTTCAGGAGCTATGCAAACCAGATTGCACATATTTATTGAGCAATTGCTTTACTTTATTAAGTGGGTATATCAGTGAGCATACATAAAGTGCGAGGTTGTCTTGCTGTATTTTTGAAGCATCATGTTTGCTAGTAAATTCTTAAGTTAACAAGTAGAAAAAGGAAATGTATATTAACTTAATTTGGCCAAGTAGATATGAGTTGTTGGGTTTTTTTTTTTTTTTTGGTGACCTTTGCTATATTTAATCCAATAAATCCCTGAGTAGATTGATTAGTTTATTTAGTCATTAGAATATTAATGTTTAAAGTTCAAGTGACTAAATAAACTAATTTAATCAAATGTTCTTTTGATTTCTCCCCCTCTCTCCACCCCTTACTGTAGGTCACAGTAATGAAAGGCAGTAATAGAAATAAGGATCATTCAGGAGAAGGGGAAGGAACTGGAAAACGACCAAAGAGGAAGTGTCTTCAGTGGCATCCATTACTAGCAAAGAAACTCCTTGACTTTTCTGAAGAGGAGGAAGAGGAAGAGGAAGAAGAAGATATTGATAAGGTAATTCTGTCATTTAATGAAGGTCTAAGAGATTTATTGAGTTGGTTATAAAAATATTTTAAAGTCACTTTCCATTATCATGATTGCAATTCCTGCCTACTTTTTCTCATTTGAAGCCCAATAGATTTTGCTCCAGCCTTTCACCCTTAATCTGTATATGTTTACCTGCCTCATCTGTGTTTCTTGTAAACAACATTTGGTAGGATTTGGGTTTTTAATACACTCTGCTATTTGCTTCTGCTTTATGAGTGAGTTCATCCCATTCACATTAAAAGTTATGATTACTACCTGTGTATTTCCCAACATTTTGATTTTCTCTCCTTGTCCTGCCCAATCACTAGACATTTTTTACTCTTGCTTTGTCTTGACTCCTGAGCCATCTTCAGAATATCAAAGAATAATACCTAGAAAACAACAATAACAAGAAGTTAATAATCAACTAGGCAAAATACTTATGCAGGAAGAAAAACTTAAGTCCAAAAATACTTATTATGTTTCTTGAACTACATAGATATGACCAGAGATTTTTTTCTCTATGTTTTCTTTGCTCCTTTATATATAATATATGTTCTATGTCCCCTTGTGTTGTCTAAATATATGTACATATGACTTGTAAGCAACATGAAATTTGGCCACATCTGTGAAAAGGATGTGTTTCTGGGTTCATTCCTATAGCACCAAGCTTGAAAGGGAAAGATAGACAATCCCCTAAAGCATTTTGATGCTGGATACTCTTTTCTCCAGTTGCCTACAGGATCAAAGGACTAGAATTATTTTTTTATGGTCCTACATTTGTGAGGCAACATCTGTTGTCACTGTTAAAGCAAAAGCCAGCCCTTAGCTTATGTGTGCCATCTTAAAGGTTCCTCTTCACCCAACTGGGTGAAGATAGAAACTATCACAAACAGGGAATAATGAGTAAATCCATTTAAATCCACTGAATGGGCTCTTTAGAAGAAAATGAGATAAGCTCTTATACTCAAGCCCAGAGAGAAGACCTAATCTCACTCAAAGAATTGTCTTTCTGAAGTGTTATGGAGGCACACTGGAAATCAAGGAGATGCTGAGGAGCTAGCTTCCCTATATGTATGTGCAGCTTTCAGAGTTTTTTCCATGTCTCTCTTTCCTGAAGAGTCTTTGACTTCAATTCTGACCTTACTCAGGGAATACATCACCACCTTAGGAATCTTTCCTCCAAACAGTAGTCACATTTCCTTTTATTATAACAGTAACAAATGTTAACTGCCCCCAGTTGGTTGGAAGCCTGATTACCTGTAAATCCAATGAAATTCCATAGTTATTAATTCAATATACAGCATGCTTTGTGCATATTTGACAGTTAATTAAGTGTAGAAATAGGATATATTTTAAATTGTGTTTTAAACATAAGAATAATACCTGCCATCCTAGATTAATTAAAACAATAGTCCATTCAACAGTGGCATCAAGGTATAGCATATGAAAGAGCATATGTTACTATATAAAATCATTACCAAAGTTTCTTTTAGTAATTCACTTATAGACCTATTTTTCTATGAACTCTTCTCAAAATAATTTTCATTCACCCTCTACCAACTCTTAGATGAACAACTTAGATCATTAGATTGATGATATGTTATTTTTCTTGTTGTAAAATCACAACTTTCATATTTCTTGGTTAGCTTCTCCTTGCTCAGTTATAATATTCTATGACTTAGTAAATATGTTTTCACTCTTCATAATTTTAAATTTCTTTGTCATATTTAATCATGTTCTCTCTTATCTGGCTTCTCTGTAGATGGAAGTCTAGCATTTCTCATTCTTCTCTTTTCTAGATGATCCTCTGTCTCTTTAATTGTTTTCCCTTGGATTCCTTCTAATTTTGTCTTGTTTTAAAAAATAATACTACAAGAATACAGTGATTTTATTCAAGATTAAGATCTTTTGCTTTTGTATTACTTCCTGATCATTCTGAAAATAGGGTTCATACCTTCATGGAACAACTCTTAAATCCTTTTTATAGTTCATAATGAATATCTTGAAGCCCATTATAGCTATACTTTGATTTCTTTTTTCTTGAATAATGTATTTCTTTTTGTTTCCTTACTTTAATTTAATTTACTACTTTTCTTCTGTCACATAGCCTTTGTGAAATCTTTAACAAATTTCATTCATTCAACAATTATATTAAGTGTCTGTTGTATGTGAGATACTGATTGAGACTCTGTTAAAAGGAAGTACATATAAGATGTGCTCTCAGTTCTCTAGAATTTTCTTACCTCTTTGGAAGGATCATTCATGCATACAAATAACTATAGTATAAGACAGTATGTAAATGAAATTAGTAAATTGGAAGGTAAATATTTGTAGATTGTCAAAAAGAGAAGGAATTATGCTTCATAAGATTGTAAGTCTAGAACTAGAATGAAGCTTAAAAGGCCATCTATTTCAGGAGACTCAGGAGTTGTAAGTGAATTGCCCAAGGTTTCACACTAATGTCAGAGATAGGATCTGTACCCAAAGCTCTTGACTGCAGATCCATTGAATTATCTATCTGACTGGAGTGGTCTGGAAGGTTTCACAGAGAATATAGAATCTGAGAAAGGCTTTGAAGAAAGGAAAAGATTTTGAAAGAGATGGAAGAGGGCATTTTAGATTTTAAAAAAGACATAAATAGAAGGGTACAGGTAAAATGATCTTCAGAACATATGAAATAAACTAATTTGTCAGAATAATAGGTTCACGCAGAGGAATAACCTTATATAAAAATGAAAAGGAAAGAAGTTGGAGGTATTTTTTATTCATATTTTTTTTTATTTTTTCAATTCAGAATTCTCTCCCTTCTGTCACCTCATGGAGAAAAAACCTGTTACAAATTCTCCTCATTAGCCCTATCCAAAAATATGTATTCTTGAATTTGCACTGAGTTCATCACTTCTATACTTGGAAGTAGTTAGCATATTCTAACCTATCCCCTAGAATTGTGGTTGGTCCTTATGTTGATCAGAGTTCCTAAACGTTTCATATTTGTTTATCTTTATAATAATGTTGTTATTTTATAAATTGTTCTACTGGTTCTAATTACTCTGCCTGGCCTTAGTTCATTTACTCTTGATGGATTTCTCTAAATGTATCTTCATCATTTCTTAACAGCACAATAGTATTTATACCAAAGCTTGTTCTGCCATTCTTCATTTGATAAGTTTCCTCTTGGTTTCTGATTCTTGGTCACCAGAGAAAAAGAGCTACTATAAATATTTTTGTATTTATGGGTCTTGAGTTAGTTTACTGAGTCTTCAAGGTCAGGCTAGAGGGTTTTTTTGTTTTTGTTTTTAAACCCTTTAAGGAATATCTCATCATCAAGAATTTGGAACATTCCAATGATGCTATTGGATTTTTTTCAGGAGATTATCCTAAATGTGTGTAGAATGGATTGAAGATGCGAAAAACTAAAGTAGAAGAGGTTGATTAGAAGACCATTTCATCAGTCCAAATGATAGATAATAGGGAGCTCAAAAATTTGACTAATGGTAATGAGACAGAAAAAAAGGAAGATATGAGTATGAAGGATATTGCAATAGGTTTTAGGATTGAATGTTAAGATAGGAGACACCAGTGACTCCCACTTTTTGAGCCTCTATGAGTTTACCCCATCAAATTTTTTCCCCCAAAGGATCAGAGGATCCTAGATTTAGTTTATTCTGATTAAGTGACCCTTTCACTATCACAGATCTTAGTTATTTGTAGATGTGAAAATTTAAATGTTAGATTGGCACTGCACCTATTTCTGGGGAAAACATTTTTTTAATCTATTTTTGCCCAATAATAATTAGTTTAACACTATGACATTTTCACAGAAGTTGTATTAATTAAGATATTTCTATTACTAATCAAAAAAGTGTACGGTTGTTATAACATCTGAAAATATACAATGTCCATGTTATAAAATGATAATCTATTCCCTAGGTTGTAATAACTATTTGTATTGAAAATTATAATGTCCAAATTGTTAAATAGATCTAAGAAATCTATATTTCCTCTACTAGTCTTAAGTCCTTTAGTTAATATACTTTGTTCTTCACTTTGCTATTTGGTAAAAAAGAGAAAGTCTCTAAATAATTTGTCTTTTTTGTTTTGTGTGCTAATAGGTCCAACTTCTTGGAGCTGATGGCCTAGAGCATGATGTAGATGAGAATGAAGATGATGAATCTTCAGAGCAGAGAGCTCGTAGACCAATGAATGCATTTCTTTTATTTTGCAAACGCCATCGCTCCCTTGTACGTCAGGAACACCCCCGGCTGGATAACCGTGGTGCTACCAAGATACTGGCTGATTGGTGGGCAGTTCTAGACCCAAAGGAAAAACAGAAATATACAGACATGGCCAAGGAGGTATGTAGTATCCATAAAATGGTTAGCAGCTATGATGGCTATAAGTTAGTTATGACAATAACTCAATTAGGTATTATTGGACTTTTTTATTTCATGAAGTGTTGGTTTTATTTTTTAATGGGTAGAAATCAGTTTTTTTTCTTTACCATGACCCCATTGAAAAAAATGAAAAACAACTATTTAAAACACATATTCATAGCTAAGAAAAACAAATTCTCTCATTGGCTAGATTAAAAAAAATGTCTTATTCTTCACCCTCAATCTATCATAGCTCTAGGAGGAGGGTGGATATCATGATTCATTATTGGTCTTCTAGAATCATGGATAGTTATTTTATTGGTAGTTCTCATTGATTTCACATTTGTCCATCTTTATATTATTATTGTTATTGTTTAAAATGTTCTCTGGATTCTGCTCTTTTCATTCTTTATCAGTTTATTAAAATTTTCAAAATTGTTCTTTTTAAAAAATAACATTGATGCGATGGTAAAAATAAAATTTTTCTAGTTTCGCTTACTTCACTCAACATCAGTTCATTTAAGCCTGTCCATGTCCTTAAAAAAATGATCTATTTTTTAATTTATTGTCTTGGAACTTATTAAGTAGCATTCCATCATTTTCCTCCATCATAATTTATTTAGCCATTCCCTAATTGATTATCATCTCTTTAGTTTTCAGTTTTTGCTACCATAAAAATTAAGTACTTATTAAGTATTTTTTGCCCAGAGTAAATCTCTAGGATGTGATAGTGCTTAGACTATAAGGGTCTTGCCTGCCTTAGTTGTGTTTCCGTCTGTAAAAATACAGAAAAATATTGCTTGGAGTTGCCATTGGCAACTAATTTCCAAGATGCTTTTCCTCATTGTGAGTGCTATTACTATTGGAAGCATACTTCTAGAAATCCTCTACCAATAATTTAAGGAAGAAAAACCTCATTAGATTCTTTATCCCCTGTGAATTTGACCCTAGGGAAAATCAGTAGGATATTAGAAATAAATTACTGTGGCAGCAGAGCCATTTCAATGGAAGTAGTTCTCGGAGCTGTGATGGCTTGGCCTTTATTTACTCAAGTGAGGGACTTGCAGTCACTCAGTATAGTGTACAACAAAGAATACTGAACAAGGAGTCAGATGACATGGCTTTTAGACCTCTTTTTGCCCTTTGTTGCCTTGGAAAAACTGTTTATCCTTTCTAGATCCTCAGTTTCCCCATAAAGAAGTAGACTACATTGAACATGATTAGGTAAAGAGCAAACTTGACCTATTTTCTGTAAAGTCTCACAACTTGAATGTTTAAACAGTTACCCTCCACACCTTCCAAAAAAAGGAAGGAGGGAAGAAAGAGAGAGAGAGAGAGAGAGAGAGAGAGAGAGAGAGAGAGAGAGAGAGAGAGAGAGAGAGAGAGAGAGAGAGAGAGAGAGAGAAAGAAAGAAAGAAAGAAAGAAAGAAAGAAAGAAAGAAAGAAAGAAAGAAAGAAAGAAAGAAAGAAAGAAAGAAAGAAAGAAAGAAAGAAAGAAAGAAAGAAAGAAAGAAAGAAAGAGAGAAAGAAAGAGAGAGAAAGAGAGAGAGAGAAAGAGAAGAAAGGAAGAAAGGAAGAAAGGAAGAAAGAAAGAAAGAAAGAAAGAAAGAAAGAAAGAAAGAAAGAAAGAAAGAAAGAAAGAAAGAAAGAAAGGTCATGATAGAACAAAATATATACCTTTTTTTTTTTTTGCATATTTTTTGCACTTTGTTTGAAGTACTTAATGTAAGCCATTTCTAGCTGGAAAAATTATTCCAGAGATAAAGCAGTAATCTATGCTAGCATGATATAGCAATTTCTATATTTCTTAAACAAAGAATCTAGGATTTTGTTCCCTAAATTGATTGAGAAAATAAATTCCTTTTTCTGTGAATTTTGTAGTCCTCCCCTAAATAAAAGGAGGACAAACGAATATTTCAGATACATATGAATGGAAATGTCTGATATGATTTATTTAATACTTCCTCCCCGAGAAATAAGCCTTAGCTCACAAAAACAAACAAAGAAACAAACAATTGTTTAACCTCTGTGAGAAACACAACCAGCAGGAGGGAAAGTAGTGAGTTTCAAGTGACATATTTTATTAGATAGCTCAGTGTGGGGAAAAATAACATTGTCAGGCTCTGTATTTTTATAGAGTTGTTTAACAAGCTAACATGGAACATAAAAATTCCTCATAAAATGTTCTAAGATATTTGCATCTTGAATGAATTATTATTAGCATATAGAAGATAAGTAATTAATGAATAAAAACCTTTATATGTTATTGCATCATTCTGACATGTTTGTTGAAATTATATTTAATAGTCAGCTAGAGAAGTCGTGTGTTTGTGTGTGTGTGTGTGAGTGAGTGTGTGTGTGTGTGTGTGTGTGTGTGTGTGTTTTCAGTACAGGAATTATTAAATTAAGTCCAATAAAAAAGACAGCTGATGTTCATTCTTTTAGTAGATGTCCAGTAGGATAATAAACAATAATACCTTTCCACTGAATAGATTTATAATTTATTAATATTCAAGTCAATATAGTAAACAAACATTAAAAAACTCTGAATTATTTGAAAACGCTTATTGAGCTCTGTTGCACTTCTATAATTAAACACTTCAGTGTGTTGTTTGGATTGCTGAGTAGGGATAACATACAGCCTGTTCCAAACAGATTGTTTGCCTTTTCTTAAACACAGCTAATTTACAAACTCAATAGGTGGCCACTTTTAAGAGAAGGAAGTATTATTTTCATACAGGAAATCTGTGGCTTATTACTTAATTAGGTTCCCAATCTGACTGCTGAGACATAATATTAAAGATAATATGAAATAATACCAAAACAATTTTCTACTCTGATGCTTTCATAATGAAATTTGTTAATTTGGCATCCCACAGTTCTGTTAAAAGTGGTAACCTTAAAATGAATGGTCAGTCACAGTTTTCCATTGTTTATAAGTCATTCATTGTCTAATTTCCTGTGAAAGGTACTTGGAAGCTTCAGATATTTCAGAATCATTAAGCACTGGATTTGCTATATGTAACTTTGAATTCCATAGAGAATTCAAAGATAAAATTGAAGTATACAGTATTTCTATTAGTTAATTAGAATGTTTCCAAAACTTTATTTCTGATTGTTTATAATCTTTTTTAGGGTAAAAAAAATCTTCCTTATTAATAGACCATATTCCTTTGAGTAGCCTGTTTGTATTGGGTTTCTATCCTTTATAACCACACATATTTAAAATACAGAAGGGAAGAGAAGAGAAAAATTCATCAAATTCAATCAACACCTTAAAATATGTTCCTTTATATGAAATATTCCACTTTGACAAATGCTTATGTCTGCAAAGGAGAAAGGGGAGGTATATATTCAAATCTCTTCTTTGGAGCTGAGCTTCTTTATAATTTCATAGCATTGTTTTGATTCTTTTCTTGTCATCTTTCCATTTTCTTTGTTATAATAATGATATTTGGGGGGTTTTTTTTGTCTCTCTCTGAATCGGTTCACCTAAGTCTTTCTATGCTTCTCTGTATTATACTTTTTATTTCTTATAGCATAAGAATATTTTTTTGCATTCATGTATCACAATTTCTTTAGCCATTCCCCAATCAATGGATATCCACTTTGTTTCTAGTTTTTCATTGTGACAACAAAATGCTACTATAAATATTTTGGTATATATGTTACCTTTCTTTTTGTCAGTGTCCTCCTTTGGATATATTCCCAGTATGGGATCAAAATTTTGGGATAAAATTATGGGCATATTGATCATTTTATTTCCACAATCTCAAATTGCTTTCCAGAATGGTTGTATCAATTTACAGCTCCACCAATAATACATTAGTGTGCCCATCTTTTCACAACCTCTCCAACATAGAGTATTTCTTTCTTTTGTGATTTTCCCATTTGCACTGCTTAGAATAAAACTTCAGAATTATTTTAATTTGCATTTTTCTTATTAATGATTTCAAGCATGTTTTTTTTTTTAACCCTTACCTTCTGTCTTGGAGTCAATACTGTGTATTGGCTCCAAAGCCAAAGAGTGGTAAGGTCTAGGCAATGGGGATTAAGTGACTTGCCCAGGGTCACACAGCTAGGTAGTGTCTGAAGCCAGATTTGAACCTAGAATGTCTCATCTGTAGGCCTGGCTCTCAATTCACAGAGCCACCCAGCTGCCCCCTCAAGTATTCTTTCAATAATAAATATTTTGAAAAACATTTTTGAGAACTTTATTCGTAAGCTTTTATCATTTTTCTATTAAGCAATGTCCATTGATCACATATTTCTGAGTCATCTATATATTTTAGATATCAAATCCATATTAGATTATTTGAACAAAAGATTATATTCTAGTCGACTGCTTCCCTTGTCCTAAATTCATTATTTTTATTTGTGAAAAAATTTTGTAATTTCATATAATCAAACCAACCTATTTTACCTTTTATAATTACCTCTATCTCTTGGTTGGCCAAGAATTCAGCCCCTTGAGATGTAAAAAGTTATATGATCTGTTTTTCTTCTGATTTTTTTTAGATCATCTTAATGTTTAAGTTTCATATAAATTTTAAATATGGTGTAAGATGTTAAACTAAAATGGATATCAATCAGACTACATTCTAGTTTTCCCAGCTGTTATTAACAAATAGGAAGTTTTAGGTAATTTATATTTTGGAGATTTTTTGCCACTAGGTGATTAATTTCAGTTATTTCTGATTCTTTTTTGTCTTCCTGGTTCTGTTAATCTACTCTTCTATTTTTAATCATTTATCATAATGGTTTTGATACTTTAATAGAATATTTCATTTGTTTAACCATTTTCAGCTGAAGGAAAATATTTTTACAGATGTTTCTTACTTTGTTTTAAATTAGAACAATTCAAAAATCATGCTTTAAAACCTTGCAAATATTTGAAATGTTTATCATGAAGATTTATGCAAGTTTGGAGATAAGGCATTTTTTAACTTATTAATTTGCTCTTAGCCTTCCCAGTTGTCTTTGGCCCTGACACATCCCCTGATAAGGAACAAAAGTAGTTAGTCCTTGGGTTTGCTTTCACTTTGTTTCATGTTCTATTAGTACTGTTATTCCAATGCTAATTTTCATGACTGAATGAGTGTTTTAGGTGTTCTAAAGACATTTGCTTCTGAATAGGGTGCAAATAATTTTAAAATATCATTCTGAGCATGCAACCTATGTTAGTTCCGTAACTTTGGCAATGTGTATGGTGGTGCAATGTTGTGAATGTTCACAGGTTCTGATTTCTGAATGTGCCACTGCAGTTAAGAGACTCATGACTAATCCAAAGGCAGAACAGTCAAGACGTTGAAGTTATTTTATTTTAGCCTATTTAAATATTCTTATAAACTTGGAATAGATAGTCTTCAGCGTCTCTGCAAAAGAAACTTATTGTATAATTCCACTCATCACTTGGACAGCATAATAATCCTCAGAATTAATAGCACATAAGTTGAGTTCTCTGGTTCATATAGCTTTCCTTTATAGAGCTGTTCTAATTAAAATTCTCTGGAGACTATCTCAATCTTATAATTATTTTTTAAATTACAAAAGGCAGGCCAGAGAAAGAGACAGAAAAGCACATATAGCCAGCTGCCTCCTCGAAATGCTCACTTTCTTGAGTCCTTGATTCTGGGTGAGTAGGAGAGGGTCCATTTTCTGAATTCTCTGATTGGAGGGCTCAGACCTCAGTTAGCATAAGGAGTGGGTTTTCCTGGTCAGAATCAGATTTAGTTTAGTGTTTCCAAATGTAGTGGCTAGCTGATTGACTTCATTACAGAAGAAACCTTGTTTACAGATAAAAGAAAGAATTTGTCTCCACTCTGCAGTCTTAATCCAACACAAAATATATAGACAAAAGGAGGCAGGACTCTGGGAGATATGCAGTTGCCTCCTCAGTGCTGAAATCACACGTTTTTTAGCTTTAAAATCAAAAGGATGTTTTGGGGCTAAAAAGGGGTACAAATTAATATAACTTTCCACAATGTCTTTAAAAAGACAGATATTAGGGGAAGACTGGAAAACTCACACTATTCTAAAATAGTATGCTTGTGACTTTGCTAGGACATATCACAATTGGACATCCACATGTAGGTGAATGCCAAAGGAGTCATTCCTTCATTTATTCATCCAATCATTGTTTATTGAGTAACTGCTACATTAAATCTACAGTAATAATAATAATTTATACTACTACTCCAATAGTAATAATAACTAGACTTTATATAACACTTGCTTCAGTGTCTGCAAAGTGACTTACAAAAATTATCCCTCTTGATCCCCACAACAACCTTGGTAGGGAGGTGATGGTTTTCACATTTTATAGATGAGGACAATGAAGTTGAGAGAGAATAAGTGACTTACCCTGGATCACTCAGCTAATGTGTCCAAGATCAGATTTGAACTCAGATTATTTTGACTTTATGTCCTGCACTTTATCCAGTATGCTGTGTAAAGAATATATAAAAGTGAATATGCCAGAAATTCATATACTGGTTAAATCAGTAACTCATAAATGTTCCTTTCATGTACGTATTAGTAATCTAGTCGGGCAAACCCATGCTAGATCACATGTTTTGAAATTAAAATTTAGCAAACATGTTAAATAAGTGCTATATATTAGATGCTGAGACATGTTCTGTAGAGACTTTATACTCTAATAGGGCAAATGGCTCAGTTGACCAAGATGCTGAAGAGATAAAAATTATTCAAATAAAATTAGAGATATCTAGCTTAGGGAAGAGAAATCACAGGAAAGAGTAAGTATTTGAAAGGTTCTTATGTAGAAGAGAGAGTAAAATTCTTATGCAAGGTCCTAGAAGGCAGAGGCAAATGTTGGGCAAGTCACTTAAGTTCTCTAGGAATCTGATCTCTAGCAAGAGAAGGTACTGACCTGCATTAGTAAGAGTTTTCTTAGCAAGGAGTGTTCTTTATCTGTAAAATCATTGGTCCATTCTCTATTCCTATAAGGGGTGGAGGGAAGCTCCTTCATGAGAAAATAGGTTTTTCATCACTGCTATCCATATCACTTTCACCTGTGTAACTACTTTTTTTTCAATCTCCTTTGTTGGTGCCTCATCAACTACCTCCCATGCTCCCAAAATGGTTATCCCTCAAGGCTCGGGTGCCCCATAATGCTTTTCTCTTCTTTTTCTTCACTCTCTCTTTGGGTAGTCACATGTAATTTCATGGGATCAGTTATTATCTCTTTGAAGATAACTTCTCTCTTTCTGTGTGTGTGTGTGTGTGTGTGTGTGTGTGTGTGTGTGTGTGTGTGTGTGTGTGTGTGTGTGCGTGTGCCTGTCTGCCTGCCTGTCTGTTTATCTGTCTCTCATCTGCCCCAACACACACATAATATGTATCCAGGGCAAATCTCCTTCCTGAATTCCTGTTCATCATCACAAATGATCTATTGGTCATCTTTAGGCACCTTCAAGTCAACATGTGTGAAATGGAATCAATTATCTTTTCTCCCCACAAACCTACTTCAACCCTTTCTCATCTCTGTCTGTCTCCTAGACAGTATGAAAGTCACTTATGATGGGGATTTTCTCTTCAACTCTTCATCTGAAATCTATTCCCAAGTCTTGTTGATTCTTTTGCCACCACATTTCTTTTAGTAACAGGGCAACTTGATAGAGTTATTTAGTTTCATTTTTTCTTCACTCACCACTGCTTCACAAGACTATGAAAAGAGACTCCCAATTGGTCTTCCCTGCTTTTAGTTTCTTAGCTTCTCCAATAAACTTTCTTACAACTGTAAAAATAATATTCTTAAGGCACAGGTCAGCTTTAAAAAATGGCAGTAAGTTCTTATTGCCTCTGGGATAAAATACAAATTCCTAACCCCTTCCCACACAACTTTCACTCAGCTGCCCCAGGATTCTCTCTAATTCACTGACCTCAAGATGCCAAATGTGTTAATAGTAATATTATTGTCGCATTCTTCCTCTAATAAACAAACAGAAACTTCAGGGACTTCTGTTGCCTACTGAAGTAAACAAGCGCCTGATTTCACAGTCAGTTTCAACTAAGCTTTCTAATTTACTGTCACGGTGATTAGTGTCACTTTTACTTACTCTTTATATAATCCAATTCAATTAATAAACTCATTTTATTATAAATAAATTACATAAACATTTATTAAGCATCTACTTCATACAAGATACAGTGCTAGATACTAGGAATACAAAGGCAGATAAAAATGAAATCATTTGCTTTCAAGAACCTTATATTCTACTAAGGTGGGATGATGGAATGTGATATAAACAAAGAGAAGTAAAGACAGATATCTCTTCCACATCACAGCTTTCCCCTTTGCAGTTTTGCTACATCATAGGAAGGCATAAGAAATTAAGTAGACATGTTGGGAGAGTTTTATGAAAGCTGCAGATGACCCAAGAAGACACACAGAAAGTTTAGAAACTCAGAAATGCCCAAAATATATGCATGATATTATATAATAGCTTATTTTTAAAGTTAAAATTTGTGAAAAAAACACAAAAACCAGTAGATAGCACACAAAGGCTAGAAATGTTAATATTGTTTTGCTTTTAGCCTATGACTAAATATTTAAATCTTAAATTAAGGTACTGTAAATAGCTTGTAAAATAAAAAGAAAACTTCAAACTTCTTCTCTGGTACAAAGGGAAGGCCAACAACTTTTTCATGAATTTTCCAGATCACAGGGGCTCTGCACCTCACTCCCCATAATGGAGAAGGGATATCTGTGTATTTGATTATTTAAGGAGAGACAGAACACTGGATTGAAGGGAAAAGGGAAGGCATTATGGTGAAATAGGCAACTGAATTGGGTGTTTAAGAAAGATAAGATGAGAGATGAAGATAAGTAGGGAGCCTTTCCAAACATGAGGGAGATGACTCCTGCACAGAAGCAATCAGTCAACAAAGATTTACTAAGCATCTCCTATGTGACAGGCACTGTGCTATGTGGGGATACAGAGAGACAATGATCCTTGCCCTCAGGGATCTTCATTTTATGAGGATAAATTGCCTGTGTGGATGGATGGATGGATGGATGCAATAGGTATATAAAGTGTGTACGTTACATATATGTGTGTACAAAGTACCCGTGTGTATGTTTATATGTAGTATATATTTTTATATCCGTGTGTATAGATGTATGTATGTGCGCGTGCACACACACACACACACACACACACAAATGAATAAAAGGTCTTTTTTTTTTTTTAAACCCTTACCTTCTGTCTTGGAATCAGTACTGTGTTTTGGTTCCAAGGCAAAAGAGCATTAAGGGCTAGGCAATGGGGGTTAAGTGACTTGCCCAGGGTCACACAGCTGGGAAGTGTCTGAGAACAGATTTGAACCCAGGACCTCCCATGTCTAGGCCTGGCTCTCAAGCCACTGAGCTACCCAGCTTGCCCCCCTGCATTACCTATTTTAGAGGCTGGTTATCCTGGTAAACTTTAAAATGACTATAATATCTGATCTATTTAGGAGAGCAGCTGATGAAACACAAGAATGAGGGAAGAGAAGACCAATGAATAGAGAAGTTAGACGTGTTATTGGTTGTAGTTGTGTGAAGGAGAAGTTCCATTTGAGATATATCATGTCCGGGGAAGAAGTGGCCACGAACAGGGCTTGAAGGATGTCTGAGTTAGATGAGTAGAAGCTAAGAGAGCATATTTCAGATAGGAAAAATCTATGACCAAAGACAAATAGATGAAAAAGTCAAAAGTAGGTTCAAGGAACCTGTAAGTACTTCAGTATTTTTGGAGTTTTTGTACCTGTTGGCTCTCTCTCTCTCTCTTCTTTCTTTCTTTCTTTCTTTCTTTCTTTCTTTCTTTCTTTCTTTCTTTCTTTCTTTCTTTCTTTCTTTCTTTCTTTCTTTCTTTCTTTCTTTCTTTCTTTCTTTCTTTCTTTCTTTCTTTCTTCCTTTCTTTCTTTCTTCCTTCCTTCCTTCCTTCCCTTCCTTCCTTCCTTCCTTCCTTCCTTCCTTCCTTCCTTCCTTTCTTCCTTCCTTCCTTCCTTCCTTCTTCCTTCCTTCCTTCCTTCCTTCCTTCCTTCCTTCCTTCCTTCCTTCCTTCCTTCCTTCTTCCTTTCTTCCTTTCTTCCTTTCTTCCTTTCTTTCTTCCTTTCTTTCTTCCTTTCTTTCTTTCTTTCTTTCTTTCTTTCTTTCTTTCTTTCTTTCTTTCTTTCTTTCTTTCTTTCTTTCTTTTTCTTTCTTTCTTTCTTTCTTTTCTTTCTTTCTTTCTTTCTTTCTTTCTTTCTTTCTTTCTTTCTTTCTTTCTTTCTTTCTTCTTCTTCTTCCTTCCTTCCTTCCTTCCTTCCTTCCTTCCTTCCTTCCTTCCTTCCTTCCTTCCTCCCTCCCTCCCTCCCTCCCTCCCTCCCTTCCTTCCTTCCTTCCTTCCTTCCTTCCTTCCTTCCTTCCTTCCTTCCTTCCTTCCTTCCTTCCTTCTCTCTCTGTCTCTCTGTCTCTCTGTCTCTCTCTCTCCTCTCCTCTCTGTCCCTCCCTCCTTCCCTCCCTCCCTCCCTCCCTCCCTTCCTTACCTTCCATCTTAGATTTAATACTATTGGTTCCAAGGCAGAAGAGTGGTAAGGGCTAGGCAATGCTTAGGGTCACACAGCTAGGAAATGTCTTATGTCAGATTTGAACCCAGGAACTCCCCTCTGGGCTTGTCTCTTAATCCATTGAGCCACTCAGCTGCCCTCTTCTTCTTTCTTTGATCTCTCTGATATGTAGGCATAGCAGTAGTAATTTCAGTTGATCCTTATATGGCTTGGTTATCATAGTAATCCTATTCTTCTAGACATATAACTTTTTTTTCATTAATGTCTAAAATTAGAAATGATATTCAAATGTGGACTGACCTAGGAAAAATTCTGTTGTGCTAGTCTTCCATTTATTTTGGACACTGTACTTTTATTACAGATTCCATGAGTTTTTGGGTTCTCCCTGCTATGCTAATGTTCATAGGGCCAGGTGTTGTTTTTTTTTTAAGGTGAACTATTGTATTGACGTATCCTTCTCCAGCTCTCCTACCCATCCTGTATTTGTATATCACAAATCTACATTTATCAGATATAAAGTTCATATATAATTTGTACTTACCCTTTTTAACATCAACCCATGACTCCCTCCCATGATTTCAATCCATCTAGATCTCCTCTAATTCATATTCTTTCATTCTACATATTAGCTATCCTTTCCAATTCATGTGCAATCATTTATTAAACGTACTATGTGCTAGGTATTGAAGATACAAAGACAAAAAATAAATGCTCTCCAAATTGTAGTATATGATGGTGATAGAATACTAATATTGTGCTGTAAGGATTGATGATCTGGAGGCTTTCCATGTGAACTCGGAAAACCTCAGTGATCTGACACAGAGTGAAATGAGCAGAACCAGGAGAACATTGTACATAGAAAGTGAAACATTGTGTAAAAATCCAGTGTAATGGACTTTGCAATACAACAAACCAGGACCCTCCTGAAGGACTTATGTAAAAGAATGCTATCCACATTGAGAGAAAGAACTATGTAAAAGCAAAATATATGACATAACTTATCACATATATATGGGTATGATTTGAGGTTTAGGCCTTAAAAATATATATTTATATATATAAATACATACATACTACAGCAAAAATGAATAATATGGAAATAGGTATCAAGTGATAACATTTGTACAACCAGTGGAATTGCTTGTTGGCTCTGGGAGGGGGGGAAGTGTAAGGATAATTTTAGGGTTGTGACCTAATCTAAATTAATTTGATCACCAAGTAATATCCCAAATAAAATACCCAAGTCAGTTTGGAAATTTTATGGTGGTTTAGTTAATATAGAGGGAAAGAATTAAGGAGAAGTGAGAGGGAAAGGGTATAGGATTTCTCCCACCTGGCCTGTGCCAGGGGGAGTTCAAGGACCTTTGCCACAAGGTTTTTTCAGAAGATTAGAGGCTTTCCTAAGAGGATAGTGTTTGGAAGGTAAAGGAGAAAAGAATCGGCCTAAGCTCCGAGAGAGCTCAGTGAAGATTCCTCACCTGAACTAGGCTACTAAGCTTCTCCCAGTATTGTATCAAGGAAACTCACTACCAAACCCGGACAATAGCTTCTGCCATGCCAAGATGCCAAGACGCTTAGCACGCTGCTGCCAGAGCCACCTCTCCACGAAAAGAGACCTAAGAAAGGAAATGAAGCGAAATATATAGACTGTTTTTACATCAATTTCCTGCGTCTCACATGTACCAACAGTAGCATAAGCTTGACTTAGGACAGCCCAAGTGTCTATAAATTGTTTCTGATTTGTCATTTGCTAGCACATGTCTGTCATAGGCCATCCTCCTCAATACTTAATCCTTAAGTAGGGGTGTAGACATTCCTGTTTTGTTAGACTAAGCAGGGAGGAGTAAATCTAATGTTCACAGAAGAAAAAAGGGTAGGGAAAGAAAATGAATCATGTAAACATGGAAAAATATTTTAATTAAATAAAAAAAATATATGTTCTCTACTTTTAAAGAACCTTAGAGTATATCTGAGGAAATAACACAAATATATAAGTATATGGTGGTGGTGGTGGTGGTGGTGGTGGTGGTGGTGGTGGTGGTGGTGGTGGTGGTGGTGGTGCTGCTGCTGCTGCTGCTGCTGCTGCTGGTGGCATCTAGTATTTATATAACACTTTAAGGTTTGCAAAGTATTTTATAAATATTATCTCATTTTATCTTCACAAAGGAAGTAGATACTATTATTACCTTCATTTTAAAGATAAGGAAGTGAGACACAGATTGACTTCCCTAGAATCAAAAAACTAGAATCTATCTGAACTGAGGTTTAAATTTGGGACTTCCTGACTCCAGATACAGTAATTGTATCCACTGTAACACCTGGCTGACTATTACTACAAAGCTATATTCAAAGATACAATATATGTATAAAGTAAATATACAAAAATACAATACATTAATTTACATAGTGAACACAAGATAACTGGATGGTGAGGACTTTTTAATAGCTAGAGTGATTAGGCAATATCTTGTTTAAAGGGTGGTTCTTAAGCTGAATTTTTGAAGTAAACAGGGGATTCTATGAGGTGGAGGTAGCAAGGGGGTGCATTCCAGGTTTTGGATTGTGTATATGGGGTCAGTCTGTGCAAAGTCACAGAAATAGGAGATAACAATGGTGTGTGTGAGAAAAAGCAATTAACCTATTCTTTCTAAACCTGATAAAGCTTAATCTTCCAACTCTATCTTCATCAGTTTTATTAAGAAAAATATGGAACCTAATAGGACCAAGGAAAAAGACCCTTAGTTCTATGACAGCATTGGCAAACCTTTTGAGTTTGATTGCCCAGAGGGCAAATTCAAGCTGTCTCTGAGCCATCCCATTATCCTAGAGAACTGGGGAGAAAGTGCTTGTGGTAGGCTGCTGGACAAAGGGGTGAGGTATGCAAAAAATATCTTTGGGCAATGGGAAGAGGGGGAATAGAGTCTCTCCCCTAGTGCCAGCTTTGCATGTATGCCATGTCTTCATCAACACTGCTCTAGAACAATGTCAATCTATTCTGTTCTATTGTTCAGTTAGCTCAATCCTAGCTTGTACCATCATTCATCTCTTTATCTTATTAGCAAAGATTTTGTGAGACTTTCTCAAGCACAAGAACAGAAATCGTACAAAAATCTAGACCTTCTTTTTCTGCTGCACTCTCCTATCTACCAGCTTGGCAGCTCTATAAAAAAAGGTAATGAAGTTAGCCTATGAAGACTTTTTCTTAATGAATCCATGATGGATCTTCCTGGTCTTAGGTTCTCTTTCTAAATTCTAATAAATGGCCCTTTTACTTCTAAATCCTAGGATTTATTCAGTTATCAGTGTCCAGCTCACTAGCATGCCTTACTGTTTTTTCTTTCTCTAGTCCTGTAGTATCTCTCTTTTTATTCAAGATTGTTCTAGAATTACTAGTAGAAGTTCAGCAATCTCCCTTGCATGTCCTTTTGTTACTTTAGGATTTCAGGATTTGGTGTTATTATGATAATATAGATGTTTTCTTCTTACATTCTCACTTTGGTTTCATTGCATTTCGATGTACTGTAATTTACAAATATTAAAATATATGGATACAACCTTTCTCACATCAGGAAATAAACTTCTATATAACTGAATCATTCAAATAACTGACATACCTCTTTGAGCAGCAGTTCTCTTTATTTTAAACTTTTTTATTGAAAAATATTACATGCCTCATGGCAGATTTGATATTGGATATGATTTAATATTTCCTTAATGATTTGGGGTCATATTTATGAACATTGATTATTGTGCTCTGCATTGACTTATTTAGGGCTGAGAAGGTATGTAATGCTGTTTGAAACTATACTCTCTGCTCTGAATATGCTGTGATTTTTGAATTCTATTTGCTTGTTATAGTTCTTGTCTCCCTTCCCAACTGAGGGCTGACACTCATTACTGTCATTGTATTCTTGATTTTTCCAATCTGCTACCTTTTGCTTTCAGAGAAAGATTGGTCTACAGATAAATAGCCTATTACTGTGCATATATACATATTTTTAAATAAACTCTTGCTTACACATATTACTGACAAAGAAGCTAGTTGTGTTGAAAAGAAGATTGAATTGGCATTTAGAAGATGTGGGTTCTAGCTTTGGACCTGACCCTACCCAACCGTCTTTCTGTTAGATATCATTTTAGAGCCTCTTCTTTAGAGTTTCTTCTTTTGTTAAATAAGAGCCTCATTTTGGATAGCTGAATATGGGTTCTATCATTCTTGAAATTCTTTGACAAAATGTTAGCTACTGAAGTATGTGGATAATCTGATGTGCCTCACTACAAATCAACTGATTTTTTCCTAATCTTAACCCCCTTTTTTGGCCTAATGGCTCATTTAACTGCCATCTTCATCAAACACTATTAACATATCAAAAATGCATTAAAAAACAAATGAGAACAATTGTCTTTAGTAACAGCCCATTTAGAACAAAATAATGAATAACCAAATGAATGGCTGTGTAATTATTAAGCTCCTTACTATATGCAAATCACTGTGCTCAGCTCTGGGCATACAAATAAAGAAGTATAACAGATCCTTCCCCTTAAGGAACTTAAAACCCTAAAAAGACAACATATATCAAAATTTTCCAGATGAAAATCCATTGGAAAGACCTAGTGATCCCTAGAGAACAGCAGCAAGGTATATAGTAGTGACTCTTCTTTAGCATTATTTATGATGCACCACTTGATGATGCCATGGATTTTGGTGGTGAAGAAGCTTTGCTATGGCTTCTGAGGAGCCAGATCTGTACATAGTACCTGCAGTAGCAATTTCCAGGTCACACTAACACAATGCGATGGGACCAGGGAGCTCTAACTATTGGTAGCAAGTGTGGCAGGATTGGTAGATCCCTCTATTATCTCTTCAAAGACTGCCCTTCTTAAATGGTGGTTTCTGGGTTTAGTATGGAAACAGAATTCTCCACATTGGGACATATGACTTTTCCCGTAGCTTTTGGGTCAAGAGTGCTGGTCTGTTTGCGTAGTACTTGGGATGACGGCGGTGGTTTGACCTGAACAGGCTAACTTCTGTTTCTTGTTCAGCTTGCCATTTAACAAATTAGATAAATAGTTCTCATGTCTTCATAGACCCTAATGAGGTTAGTAGGTTTTAATCAGTTAAAGGAATGGGGCATTAACTTGAAAATTTGTTGTTAAATTGTTTTTAAAAATGTCTGATTCTTTGTGACCTTTGGGGGGATTTTCTTGGCTAAGATACTAGAATGATTTACCATTTGCTTCTCCTGCTTATTTTATAAATGAAGAAACTGAGGCAAAGCGCATTAAGTGACTTGCCCAGGATCACAGAGCTAGTAAGTGTATGAGGCTGGGTTTGAACTCAGGTCTTCTTGATGCCAGGACTGGCACTCTATCCACTGTACCATCTAGCTGCCCAACTTGAAAATAGTAGTATCAAAAGGGTTCAAACCTATTTGCTAATTATTGATGAATAACAACATCCACATATATAAGTCAAATAAGACTGTAACAGAATTACCTATGGTCACTAATAGTAGGAATTAAAATTTTCAGTCATCATTCTTACTTGTTTTTATATAACTTATTTAGACTTTTCCTTTATATTTTCATTTTAGCAATAATAGGGGGAACCAAATTGGGATAGTGATTTACTAAGAAAGGAAGTTTCCTCTACCAAAATGGGTTAACATTTTCTCTGTAACTGGAATATTAGAAAATTGTGTAAGCGCATAAAGGTTAAGGGCACTTTCCCAGAATCACACAGCTAATATGTGTCAGAAGCAGGTCTTGAACCTAGGTTGTCCTGGTATCAAAGCCAGCTTTCTATCCATAAAAATCTCTCCTAATTATGGATATATTATAAATCATTTTCTAGTCTGATTATGCCTCACACATCCTAAATTACAGCCAAACTGGCTTTCTCAGTATCATTTTAACCATCCACTCTCTCATTATTTGTCTGTCTATCTGTCTGTCTGTCTTTCTGTCTCCCTTCAATATATAATCTTCTTAAAGGTAAGAACTTGTGTTGTTTTATTAATTTTTATGTGGTTGTTGTTATGGTCTTTTCTAGGAACCTAATATGATCCCTGGCTCATAGTAGGTATTTTAATAGATGCTTGTTGATTAAAGGAATGATGACTCATTTATTAGGATTATTTTCACAAGAACTTTTCTTGGCAATAAATAAGTAGAATGACTTATTTATTGCCAAATTAATGCTGGTAATACTGATGTTCCTTAAGATATGTAATACATTTAAATTTTGGAGAGCAACGTGGAATGATGCTCAGAATTAAAAAATTGTGTCTACCTTTTGACCCATTAATACCACTATTAGGTTTATTCCCTAAATCAAGGATCAAGGAAAACAAAAAGAACCTTTATGTTTTACACTATTTATAATATCTCTCTTTGTGGTAGCAAAGAATTGGAAATTGAAGGACTGCCCATGAATTGAGTCATGGCTAAATAAGTTGTGGCATATGATTGTGATGGAATACTACTGTACCATAAGAAATGATAACAGGGACAGCTAGGTGTCTCAGTAGATTGAGAGGTCCTAAGTTCAAATGTGGCTTCAGATACTTCTTAGCTGTATGATTGTGGGCAATGCAGTTAACTCAAATTCCCTAGCTCTTACTACTCTTCGGTCTTAGAATTGGTACATCCAGAAGGTAAGGGTTTATTTAAATAGTATGTAATCTAGCTTTTCATCAAATTCAGACTGACCATCTAACTGGTCCAGATTAATGAGATTGTACTGCATTTTCCAAAAATAATAACTTATTTAACTTTAAGGTATAAAAATCTCTTTATACAAGTTTGAGTCTCAAAATAGTTTTGAGTTAGGACCTTGCCACTTTTATTAGTACAGCATTATGAAGAAAGAATGAGGGTTTTTTCCCCCATGTCCAGCACTCTACTTATCAGATCGAACTGCTTCTTGAAAAGAAGAGTGGGGACAGCTGGGTAGCTCAGTGGATTGAGAGCCAGGCCTAGAGATGGGAGGCCCTAGGTTCAAATCTGGCCTCAGACACTTTCCAGCTGTGTGACCCTGGGCAAGTCACTTAACCCCCATTGCCTAGCCCTTGCCACTCTTCTGCCTTGGAACCAATAAACAATATATATTACTGTTATTGTATACAATAATCTTCTGGTTCTACTCACTTTGCTTTGCACCAATTCATTTTAGTATTTCCAAGTTTTTTTTTCTAAAATCTCCTTGCTAATCTTTTCTTATAGCATTATAGTATGCCTTTATAAACAGCCATTCCCCAATTGATGGATGTTCCCTCAATGTCCAGTACTTTGCTACCACAAAAAGAACTGCAACAAATATTTTTCTACAAGTGGTGCTTTTTTCCTTTTTTCCTTTTTTTCCCTTCTCTTGGGATACAGATCTAGTAGTGGTATTCCTGGGTCAAATGCTGTGTAGTGTTTTAGAGCTCTTTGGGTATAGTTCCATATTGCTCTTCAAATGTTGGATTAGATCACAACTCTACCGATAATGTATGTGTCCCAATTATCCTGCATCCCCTCCAACATTTATCATTTACCTTTTCTGTCATATTGTCCATTCTGATAAGTGTGAGGTGGTACCTCAGATGTGCTTTAAATTGCATTTCTCTAATAAAATTTTAGAGCATTTTTATATGACTTTTGAAAACTTTGATTTCTTCTTTTGAAACAGTTGCTGGTACTTATATAGAAACCACAATTGCCAGGATCCCTTGTTACATAGTTTAATTCTATATAATAAATGAATCATCCTACTTAGCTGAAAATAGCCAAACTCTTGAACTAATTTGTTTAAATTTGATAAGTCTTGGGCCACAAAAGTAATCAGAATATTACACTTCTGAAAGCAGGAAATAGTATAGTCTCTCTTTAGAGTACTTTTTAATATTTTTGTTAGAATAATTAGGAAATAGATTTCATGAGATATATATTTCATATATTGAAACACATCAGTTACTCCTTTGAACATTGATAATACAGTTGATAGAGAGAAGGCATTATGTCAGTTGAGGAACAAAAACTATTATTTTCATGTAGAAAGAGCTACAAAATTATATATTATATATATATATATATATATATACACATACATACACACACACAGAGATGTAAATTCATGAAAAAAGATCTAAAATAATAGGTGATTAATTTTCATGGCCAGTAGAGATATTACCTCTCCAATCTCATTGTTAATTATAGGAAAAGTTATGAATTTATAAACTGTCTTGATTCAAGATCTTATTGCTTAAAGATGATTATTGATAATTTTTGAAAGTAAGTGAATGCCTCCAAGTAGTCGCCAATAATTCATATTCTGCTTAGAAAGTTACACCTTAAGGGGTGGTTGTGTTCCAAACTATTAGTTTTTTCAGTGGGTTTAATCTATTTGTTTGATTCTTCTAATTCTTTGGTAATGAACTTTGTCAAAGAAGTTGGCTGGAAATCTAAAAGGAGGCTATAACATATGAAGAAAAAGGATATTGGGACTCCTTTGAGTTTTTTCTCCCGATTCAGAATACCCTTGTGATTTTTTTTTCTTACCTGTAAAAGATCTACATGGCATTTAAAACTCAGCTTTTTTATTTTGTGAGTCTTTTTCTGTCTTCCTTAGGCCAGTGATCTCTATCTTCTCTATCTTCTCTGAATTTCTATAGAACAATACTGTCTGTACCATCACAGAATGGTTATCTTTGACTCTCTGTCAGTCAACAGTCAACAAACATTTATGACTCATTTACTATGTCCTGGCACTGAACTAAGCCCTGAAGAAATGATGAAAAGCAAACACAATTGAGTGGCTGACAGTCTAATGTTTTATATATGTATAATTTATCTCCCCAGCTCAATTATGAGGTTATATAAGTTAGGGTTGTGCTATGTGTAATGCCTTCCACAAAGTTGTTGTTTCATAAATTTTTCATTGATAGCTGCCAAATATTTCAGAATAATCACCAATTACAAATCTTCAGGAATTGACAATGTTAATGCTGTTGACCTTGATATTTTATAGTCATGGAATAAGTTTGATTTTCATTGCCTTCAATTCTGTTATCAATTTTTTGGATTATTCACATGAATGACCCAAGGGTTCCTTTCTTCCTCTGTCATTGCTTCTTGTACTGAAACTAGATAATAAGGCTAAGCTAAACAAGAGCAAAGTCCACTTATGTGATAAACTGTATTTATGTGGAGGTAAATGATTTGGTCATTATTGTTTTCTATTGAATGAGACACTACTCATTCAACAAATACATAAATTCTTATAGGGAATTTATAAAGGATTGTTAAGATAGTATTGAACACTGGAAAGCATGCTGAATTTTAAGCCTAAGGATCCAAGTTCAAATCTGATCTCTTCTATTTACTACTATAAGGGGAAAAGGGGGTTAATTATATAAAAAGGTTGGACTGTATTATATTTAAAATAGGGTAGTCAGGAATTTAATTTATTCCAAAGAGATTTATTTACAATTTATTTACAAAATATAGAAAGAGTGAAATAAGAAAATCAGAGAGAAGATAGGGTAAGATATGTAACCTGAGCACTAAGTAATTTACTCCAGGCCCCTGGCTCAACCTGGGCAGGGAGAGTTAGTCCTTAGCTGGCCTTGCCAAAGCCAAAGACCTGGGGAAGTCTCTCAAGAGGTAGGTCTCTCCTGAGGTTAGTTTTTTTTTTCAGAAAATCCAGGAAAGTAGTCAGTCTTTTCACTTACCATGTGTCAGTCCAAAGGAAGAGATTTAAGAGCAGTCTCACTAGGAACAGGGTCTCAGGTCCAGTTAGCAAATTCTTCTCCATTCTCCACTCCAAAGAATGAAAAACTGCCTCTCATAGCAAGCTCAACTCCAAGTATAACTCGAAGTAAAATCTGCACTCAGGAAGTTGTAACTCCCTTTTAAAGACACTTTCTTTTGCATCACTTCCTGTGTCTTTCCCTAATTTTATATCTCCCAATCACAGTTGATTTAGGACTATCCAGGGGCAGTCAGTTTAATTCTGATTCGTCACCCACTATTGCACATGTGGGTCACAGACTTCCCCAACTCAAGTGTGAATGGGGTGTTTACACTTTTTGTGGTTAAATCTAAAAATGGGCAGGGGAGTTAATTAAATTTTCACAATCAGGGGAGAGTTAATTAATTTCATTTTCACAATCAGGGGAGAGTTAATTAATTTCATTTTCATAATCAGGGGAGAGTTAAATTTAATCTTTACACTACCTAAATGTCTTGAGCAAGTCACTTAACCTTTCTTTACTCTGTCTCTAAAATAGGAGAGTGGATGAATTGTACTAGATAGTTTCTGAGATCCCTTCCAGCCCTAAATCTGTCATCCAGAGGAAATAGTAATTTCTCTCTGTGATTAGTTAAATGAAGAGGGTGGTATTTGAACTTAAAAACCAGGTGACCAAATCTTTTGAAAAATAATTTCAAATTCTGCCCAGAAAGTAACTAAAACTTCCATATCCTTTGACTTAGAAAGCTTACTACTAGGTGGTACATTGGCTAGTGTGTTGCTAAAACTAAGAAAAATTTTAATCTAATCTCTGGCATTTAACTGAGTGACTCTGGGCAAGTTGTATTTAACCTCTGTTTACCTCAGTTCTCTTATCTATTAAATGGCAATAATAATACCATCCACCTTCCAGAGTTGTTGTAAAGATCAAACCAGATAATATTTGTAAAGTGCTTTGCAAATCTTAAAGCATTGGTTAAATGCTAGTTTATATTTTTATATACCACCAAGGAGACCAAAGATAGAACGAAGTTTCTCAGTCATCACAATATCTATAGCAGTACTTTTTTGAGGTAAGCAAAGAACTAGAAACAAAGTAAGATCATTGGTTTAGAACCAGAAGGGACTTCTATCTCAAACCCTATAATTTACAAGTAAAGAAACTGAGGCCCAGAGATAAGTGACTGGGTCAAGGGCATGTAAGTAGTAAGTATTAAAAGAGGCATTTAAACATCAGTCTTCTGATCCTAATTACTTTAATTTTTTGTATGCTACTATGCTGCCCATATAGCAGGGCACCATATTGGTGAATGTCTAAATATATTGTGGTACATGAATCTAAGGAGATATTACTGTGCCATAAGGAATTATTATTTGTGGAATAGAGAAACATCGAAGGTTTATAGGAACTTGAACAAAGTGAAATAGACAGAAACAGGAAGTATTGCACACACTGATATTACAACAGCATAAATGGAAAGAAGTAAAAATACTACAAAGTTGAACATAATGTTTGGTCTTGAAGAAAAGAGAGACTATTATTCCCTATTTCCTTTCTTTCTTTTCAGAGGTGGGATATTGTAAATGTGTCATATGGCATGTACTACTTTTTTTTTTAATCATTACCTTCCATCTTAGAATTAGTACTGTGTATTGGTTCCAAGGCAGAAGAGCAGTACGAGGTAGGCAGTAGGGGTTAAGTAACTTGCCCAGGGTCACACAGCTAGGAAGCATCTGAGGCCATACTTGAATCCCAGCATCTCCCATCTTTAGGCTTGGCTCTCAATCCACTGAGCCACCTAGCTGCTCCCTATTGCATATATTTTTAAACATAATTGATACATTGATGAATTTTGTTGAAGTTTCTTTGTTATAAGAGATGGCTCTTTGGGGAGTGGAGGGAAAGAGGTATTCTGAAATAAAAAATATTAAACATTTTAATGTACAAAGAAGGTTGCCACATTCTAAGCAAAAGGAAATCTTAAAGGCAAAGAGGTAGAGAAATGTGAGAATCATATTAAAGAAAGAGATAATCTCATTTGACTTAATAGCACACATAAATAGGAAAGGTAGAAAATTAGTTGAAAAGTTGGAACCAGAAATAAGTGGGCCTGGAATATTAATAATGCACTTTATTTGTGAGGCAGTGAGCAATTTTCATTGATAGTTTTTGAGCAGGGAAGTAGGTTGATTAGAACTGTGCATTATAAAAATTAATATGTTCCTGGTCCATAGGATAGATAGAAGTTAAGGAGATCAGACTAATGGAAAAGTCCATACAAAGACTGGAAATGAAGGCAACTATAATGGAAGAATGAGAAAATGGATGGGTATAAGAAACATTTGAGATAAGAATCCATAGAACTTAATGACTGGGTGTGAAGGGGTAAGAGACTTACTAAGAATATTTCTTTTATATTCTGATTCTGGAAGACAGAGAGAATTGACTGTTCTTATTTTCAGTAGTACTGTAGTTAATATTTATTTTATTAGGTAATCTTGGAATCGTTTCTAACTTACCTGTCTGCATTATCAGGATGGGGAGTGGAGTGGGTCTTAGCAAGTGGAGTGACCTCTTCCTATGAAAGAGGTTTATCTTCAGCAGAGTTTGAATCTGCAAAAGGGAGCTTGCAAGCTTGTCTTCTACCTGTATTCTTTGTATTCTATAAAAAGAAGGATCCTAGATGCTGGTAACATCAGTATAGCACCTTTCACCAGGGTGAAGCTCATTTAAACTACCAAATAAAAAAAGAATTTTATTCATCATGATATGTAATAATTGGCTCAAAAGTCTTTTGCCACTATAAAGAGTAAATGTTTTTTGTAATCAGTTATCAAGAAATGTTTGGTGTGCAATGTATTTATACCAAAAAAAAAAAAAAGAAAAAACTAATATATTTAACTTTGTATTTTATAGTTGTTATGTTATTTGTGATTCAGAAAGACTAAATTAAAAGAATTTTCTTTAAAAACATATCATTGTGTAATTATGGAATGCTTACTCTTTAACATCACATTAAACAACTTATGTTATGGTTTAATTATGTACATTTATAAGTTAAAATAGAAAAGTTTGTTTTTTAAAAGGAAATATATATTTCTTCACCCTCCAGCCAACTCTAGAACACAACAAAAAAACTTAGTCATTATTAACTCATCAAATTACTATATATAAGTAAAAAACAACTTTGATTTGTAGTAACTATTTTTATCAGAGATTTAAGAAGTATATATGATTTGATTAATCAGTCAGCAGCTCCACTATATATGAACATAGGAATAAAACAAAATAGAATAAATCACATTAGGAAACAGAAAAAATGTTTTGACAAATACTACACATGCCAGATTTCAATATCGTGACCAACTATGTAGGATGAGAGAAGGAAAAAGGAGAAATAAAATTTGATGATCGAGCATTTGCTAGTAGATGAAAGATACCCGAGAAGAGGAGGTTGAAAGTTTCAGAAATTCATAGTAAATAGATAAAAAGCTCTAGCATATGTGCCTTACCCTTTTGTCCCTTTTTTACCCATTGTCTGTATTTGGCTCTTTCCTTCCCTGGCTTAACTAAGTGATCCAGAGGCATCTTAGATTGCATTTTTATCATCAGAATCTCTCAGCACAGATAACAAAGCTTCTACTGTATTTGACAAATGAAATTAAATAAGAGACAAGATTGAGCCACTGACCCAGAGGTTCTCCACCCTTGAGCTAGATAGAAAGCTTAAAGACTATTTTCATATATAAGCATACAGGATTGTTGCTTTCCCTGTAAAGCCTCTACAGCTTCGTAAATGATTTTAAAAATTAGGGGTTAAAAAAAAAAAGCAAAATTTCTTGAATTCTTTCCCTTACAATGGAAACTTCCTTTAGAGAATTTATGATAAATAGTTAGATATCTTGGGGGGCACTAGAGGAGAAAACACCATAGGACGTATCACAATCTTCATAGCTTTATTCTTTCCCTCTATTTATTAGGAGAGTGGATACAGAAGATATATTATAAAGCTTCATCTTTTTATTAACTGGTTCAAAGTTTAAGTGTAACATAATGGAATGATAGAACTTATCTGAATGGAACATGTCAAGGTTTAATTTTTTTTCACCTTTTCTTTTATTTTAGTACAAAGATGCATTTATGAAAGCCAATCCTGGCTACAAATGGTGTCCTGCAACAAACAAACCTGTGAAATCCCCAACACCCACTGTTAATACACGAAAAAAGCTGTGGGCCTTTCCATCTGACTCTGGAAAAGATTTACCTAGCCCCAAGAAAGCAAAGACTGAAGAAATGCCTCAGCTTAACTTTGGGATAGCAGGTGAGTTGGATTTCTTATTACCACTTCTTCTTTAATGACAGTTAGTCGACAATATTCCCAACCATGAGAACTTGTGATGAATGGACTAATAAGTAGCTAAAAGCAACAATATGAGATAGTCTTATATTGTTCAGCATCAGTAATAAAAATGAAGTTTAAGTTGGGTGGGATCATTACAAGTAACAATGAGATCAAGTACTGCAGATGTAGAAAACTCAAGTCATCCTGTGGGCTATCTAAAGGAAAAAAATTAAGCCCTTTCCAATAAACAACCAGATACAGGAAGGATAGAATTAAATAGCATGAAATATCTGATTTCCCAAGACCTAGAGAACAAGAATGTATCTGTCTATATTACTGGTTTGAAATAAAAGTGAGAGAGAGAGACAGAGAGAGACAGAGAGAGACAGAGAGAGAGAGAGAGAGACAGAGAGACAGAGAGAGAGAGAGAGAGAGAGAGAGAGAGAGAGAGAGAGAGAGAGAGAGAGAGAGAGAGACAGAGAGAGAGACAGAGAGACAGAGAGAGAGACAGAGAGAGAGAGAGAGAGAGAGAGATCTTCTGGAAAAGAGCTTTAAAATTCAAAGTGAAACTATTAGAAATAGGAGCCTTTCCATCTGAGTCATGGAATAAGAAAGCTTTTATTAGCTTATAGGGAAAAGCATTTACCCTGAAACTGGTCCAGTACAAACTCTGGTTGTCCTAGTTGCTCCCATATTACAATCTTAGATGGAAAATAGTATGTGAAATAAACCAGAATGGCAAATGAAATATGATGGATAATAGTGAGAGAGAAGATTGTGGCATATTATATATTTCTTTCTAATTGCTACACAGAATTTTCCTTCAGAATTGAAATTTTCATTTTTTTCAGAATATTCATTGTTTCAAACTTTTTCTCTTTCAGTCTCCCACACCCCTCCTTTTCTCTTTATGCTCCTCATTGAGGATCCTGCCTCATATATGCTTCACCAAAAAAATTATCCCTTTGGCCAGAGCTTCCTCTTTTCTCCCCTCCTCCTCATCTCAAATCACTGTGGTATCATCTACTACCTCCTCCTTCCCTTTAGTCTGTGACTATGAGATGACTTTTCATATTGTTAATGCCAGTACCTCCAAGTGGATTCTTGATCCCATTTTTCCCTTCATCCATCTTTTTCTAACAGATTATCTCTAACATCATCCCCATTCTCTAATGTTCAATCTCTTCCTGACTGCTGGCTCTTTCCTCACTTCCTCCAAATAAACTGAGTTTTCCCCTAGCTTTTAAACATCCTTACTAGATTTTACCATACCCATCAATTATCTTTATCTCCTCCCTAATTCAGATAAACTGATTGGAAAAGCCATAATCAGCAGCTGCTTCCATTTCTGCTCTCTTTTCACTCTTTTCTGAACACAATCTGGCTGCTGACCTCATTAAACCAAACTAAACTAAAGCTCAACTAAACCAAAAGTGCTCTCTCTCCAATGTGACCAATGATCTTTTTTTTTCTCCTTATAACAAATATGCCATGTTCTAAAATCCAAGCCACAATTCTTTACCTTCACTCTTTTACTACTTTTTACTTCTCTATGTAAGGAAGGCGTCATCATCAGTCGTTGTCATCATTTAGCAACAGCAACTAGGTTGCACAGTGAACAGAATACTCAGCCTAGAGTTAAGAAGACCTGAGTTCAAATGTCACCTTATACCCTTGTGAGCTCTGTGACTCTAGGAAAGTTATTTAACATGTTTGCCTCAGTTTTCTCATCTATAAAAATGTTGATGATAATACACCTATATCTCAAAGTTATTGTGAGGATTGTTCCAAATTATAATTATAAAGTTCTTCTTTTTTTTTTTAACCCTTACCTTCCATCTTGGAGTCAATACTGTGTATTGGCTCCAAGGCAGAAGAGTGGTAAGGGTTAGGCAATGGGGGTCAAGTGACTTGCCCAGGGTCACACAGCGGGGAAGTGTCTGAGGCCAGATTTGAACCGAGGATAAAGTTCTTAGTAGGACAATGCCTGGTACATAATAAGTACTATATAAATATTAACTTTTATTATTAGTAGTAGTAGTGGTAGTAGTTCTATGGATTTTCATTGGTCAGTGATCTTTTGATTTATAAATGTAATAACTTAAAAAAAATACCTTATCTTCTGTCTTTGAGCAAATGCTACATATTAGTTTCCAGGCAGATGAACAGGAAGGCTAGGCAATAGGGGGAAAGAGAGTTAAGTGACTTGTCCAGGGTCACATAGCTAGGCAGTATCTGAGGTCATATTTGAACCCAGGACCTCCCATCTCTAGACCTGGCTCTCAATCCTAATGAGCTACATAGCTGCTCCAGTCTAATTTATTTTTGATCCTCATTCTCCATGATCCCTTTGTTGCATTTGTCACCTCTGACCATCTTTTCCTCCTGGATGTTGTCTGCTTCCTAGATTTTCACATCCTCTTCCTCTTGATTCTCTCCTACTTGTTTGTTCCTTTTATGTCACATTCCATCTCCTGTTATTATTCCTCCTAATGGTCTCTCCCTTCCTCTGATCCTTAGAATCATTAACTTTCTTTAAGGCTTAATTCTACTTTCTCCAACCCCCACATGATGGTGCCATCTCCTCTAAGGATACCTTTCAGCTACTATTTATTACTTTGTATGTTTTAAGTTATATATTTTGGATACCCAGTTAAAATGTAAACTTCTTGAGGGTAGACACTTTTTGCTTTTCTTGGTGTCCCTAAATGCTTACCTGGAATATAGTGAGTTAAAAAAAAAAACCAAAAAACTTGTTAATTGATTCATTCCTTAAACAAGCATTTATTAAGATTTGTGTATGAGACACTAAATATACCCAGTATAAGGGAAACCTAGGAAGAAGTTAGACCTCCCCAGTAAACAAACCACTATAATAATGAATCATTCTTTATACTTCATGTTCCTAACAAATTCTATTAAATGAATTATGATTACATTTTGGAAGAAGTAAAGGAAATAGTCATGACTTGATGTGCATTTCATATAATTAGGAGCCCCCAAAATCATACTTTTTGTAAATAACTTAGAGATGATTCTCCTTATTTTATTAGGTCATTTCCCAACAGGAAGAGCAAGCTGGTAGGATAAGTTGATGGGATTTCAGCTCAAATCAGCATGCTAAATAGCCATGGTCCTCAACTGATACTCTACTGGACCATATGTGTTTTCTGAAAAATAGGCCATTTTTTGAATGCTATCACAAAATCTGAGGCATATAGATCATTGCCTGACCTAATTATTCCTTTTATTGGTTTCTTGAATCCATGTCATCGGTCCACAATGTGTTCTATTATCTGCTTATTCATTTAGCAACAATTCTAGCTCTTGTCGTTGTTCAGTCATTTGGTTGTATTCGACTTTTCAGGATCCTGTGAACCATAGCATTCTAATGTGATCCAGGGTTATCTAGGCAGTGATGCTGGAGTGGTTTACCATTTCTTTCTCCAGTGGATTAAGGCAAACAGAGGTTAAGTGGTTTGCCCAAGGTCACACAACCAGTACGTGTCTGAGGCAGAATGAAACTCAGGTCTTTCTGACTCCAGACCCAGCTCTCTATCCACTGAGCTGCCTAAATGCCAACCCTAGCTCCATTGTTGTTGTCTTTTCAGTTAGGTCTAACTCCTAATGATTCCATTTGGGTTTTTCTTGGCAGAGATACTAAAGTGGTTTGCTATTTCTTTCTCCTGGTCATTTTATAGATGAGGAAACTGAGGCAAATAAAGTTAAATCACACAGCTAGTGTCTGAGGGCAGATTTGAACTGAGGTCTTCCTGACTCCAGGCCCAGCAGTCTATCCATTGTGCCACCCAGCTTCCTATTCTAGCTCTAATTCTATGTGTATTTATATGTGTGTATCAGTTTAGTTATTAAGTACGTATTCATTGCTGCTCTTCAGGAAGATGGCAATAATGCTGGCTTCTTGCAAAATGCTTTGTGTGTATCATTATCTCACTTGGTCTTAATTCTGTAAAGTAAATGTTATGAATATTATTAGTCTCATTTTAAAAATGAGGAAACTGAAGTTCATAGCAAGGAAATGAGATCCTAGAACTAGAAGTGTCAGATGCAGGATTCAAACTTGGGTCTCCCCTGACCACAGAGCTACCAACCATTCTAACCATTATGGTATACAGCTACAATTTAAGAAAATAGAAAGCGTAAAGTAACTTGTTTCTTCAATTTGTATACACTTTTCCTCTGTCGTTTCCTCCATCTGTTTAATATGGCATTGGTTTCATGCAATATTAATGGCAAAAAGGATTTCCAGTAACTTATTTCAGTGGTGAAGTAGAACTAGCAGGAGTTCAAAGAACTCTCTTTTTTTCCTGGTATTTTTTTCCTTCTTAAAATGACATCATTCTTTTGTTGTAGAGCCATAATCTAAGTCTGGTATCCAATGTGTGACTTTAGCACAGAAAACCTTCAGATCATTTCCTTCTCAATAAAATAAAAATGAAAAAATGGGATAATTTGTCTTTTAAGAAAGATTACCTACAGAGATGCCTAGGACATTACAGGACACGAGGAAGGCAAAGCTAAAAGCTTTTCTTAAGCAGGGTGTATATTGTGTATGTCTCATGCCCAACAGAACTCAGCATATGGCGTTCTGCTATTATGAGTAATCCAGAAGAAGTAAAATGGACCATCTCCAAATTAAGGAAAATCACACATATTATAGAATAAGCTTTCTCAGCAAAGTGGAGTAGGATATTCATATGACTGTATTTCCTGGTTCTTCCAAATAATTTTCTAAGACTATAAATTATTTTAATTAACAATTATAATTTATTGACCAATATTTTAGCATAATCTCAACAGCCTTGTGAAGTACCTTGTTAAGAAGTAAAGAAGATATGAAGTTCAATAAATTAACATATAAGCATTTTCCAGCAGTATTTTATAATCTGAACTAACAAATCTTTGTCTTTTTTAGAAAGTAAACATTCAATCTCCTTAATCTTGTAATAATTAAAATAGTTGGAAGGCCTAAACTGTGGCAGTTAAAAGAGTTGGGGTCATAAATTGTGATAGATATAAGAGTGGGTGAGTAAATTGTGACCGCAGGAAATATGTTTTCACTACAGTGTTTTGTTTAAAATCAAATATAAGGTGGTTGCCAGGGAAATATTCCCAATTATGAATATACCCAAGTCAACTGGGTTTTATAGAGACTTTAATTAATAATATAATGAGGAATTAAAGAAAGAGTAAGAAAGGAATAAGTATGAAGGGCCTTAAGCCAACATGGCCTAGACCTGAGTCTTAAGAGAGAGAGAATCAGTCAGTCTTTTATCACTCACCACAAGGTCTGTCTAAGCAAGGATTCTAGTGACACCAGGCCAGCTCCATCTCAGCTGACTTCACCAGAGAGAGTTCCAGCCAGAGTCCTCCTCAAACAGCCTTCCAGCCAGAGACTGTTTCAAAGGGCCTCTCTCCAGAGCCTCCAGAGGGACAGAGTCCCCTCAGAGGAGCTCCAGCGAGACCTCCTTAGAGATTGTCCTCCAAGAGCTTCCCTTCTCCAGAGCCTTTCTCAAGAGATTCTTCCCAAGCGATCCTCATAAGAGCTTTCTCCAAAAGGATTGTCTTTCAAGCAATTCTGCTTTTTCTTATATAGGGGGTTTTCTCCTATGTCACCTCCCCTAAGTCCTTACATCTACCAATCACAGTAGACCTTTTCCAAAGGACAACCCATTCTAAAAACACTGCTGGGTTGACTAATCCCCTCAGTAAGTCTGAACCAGAGAAAACACTGCTGAGTCGACTAATCCCCTCAAGAGAAAACCTCTAAGTAAGTTTTCACCTCTTTGCTCCTGGCAAGTTTACAAGTTGCCCGACTTTTATAGGTACCTAGCATCCCATTGTATCAATTCTAAAAACAGGCATGGCTCAAAGAACTCCCTGCTTCATTATAAGTATGGGTCTAAGTACTTTCATTGTTTAGCAAGGAGTTTTCTCCCCTAAAGCAGTCTTAAGTATGGGTGGAGTAGAGGTCCTCCCATTTCTGGCGAGTTCTCACAGTCAAAATGGGGAATGTTCCTAGTAGGGAATTGTTCCAATTGAGAATTCCCCAATGGGGAAATTTTTAACATTCACAAGTCTGAGAAATTTTAAGACTTACAATCTCTGGGGGAACAGCTACACAAGTAGCAGTCTTAGTTGCCTAAAAGCACCAAATTAAACTTCCACTTTCTACTCAATTCATTTTTTTTTACACTCCTTGATATTTTCATTTAGAAACAGGAGATTTTAGTATTTGCTGAAACCGCTACTGTAGCACTTAAAAGTCTTGATTTAACATTTCATTAAGGGGAGGGATTTCTTTGTTAAAGAAAAAAAAAAAACCGAACAGCTTTGTTTTATCAAGTCAATCAAATGCCCCATGTCTGTGGGTACACATCTGTGACTGCCTTCCATTGTCGGCTTATTTCTTAACCACCTAATCATTCTGCGGTCTGCCTTGCCCTTTAAACAATCTCTTATGATTCACCCCCACCCTTTCTTCCCAGTAGTACTGGCTCAGAATTGTTTTTCCCTTCACCTTTAAACTACCTACAAAATAGTTGCTACAAATTGATTCATAACTTCTGTGGCAAATGATAGCCAAGAAATTGTTTTGGGTCACAGTTTTGTTAAAAGAATGCATACAATGTGACTAATCTCTCACATACCCACTCAGTTTTGTCTAGAAATTCCTTATAAGGAAGTTTAATTACTTTGAGATATTTGTAGAATTACATGTTATCTCAGATTACTTCATATGTGTGTGTGTTTGTGTATATATAGTTCATTTATTTTCATGAGAGTTTTGTTGGTTCTACATTTTAGGTAAGTCTTTTCTGTTGTCTTTGATTTGCTTTATGGTTCCAGTTGCATGTGCATCTTCTCCCCAGATGAAATGTCTTGTAAAAGTGTAGTGAAGAAGTTTGAGGTCTATAGAGTTATTTTTTCCCATGGAGTGTTTGTTCTATTCAGATGTAACCCACAGAGCATGAGTTTCCATCACACTTGGTATCTTGGTAATATTTGACTTTCTGTTTCTAAGCAAATCACTTATTCCTGTTTACCTCAGTTTCCTCATCTATGAAATGAGCTGGTGAAGGAATTGGCAAACCACTCCAGTCTCTTTGCCAAAAAAAACCCCAAATGTCATGAAGAATCAGTCGGGACTGAAATGATATAATTATTTTTCATGTTTCTATTTTTGTATGCATTTATTTTCCACAAATTATTTTTAAAATAAAAATAGATTTAAAAATAGAAACCTAGAATACAAGTTTAATTTTAAACCCCTAAAATGTAATTTAGCAAGGACTCAAAACCCTAATAAGTTTAAATGTACTTGAGCTTTCTTTTTAAAGAGGATTTGAGCGAAGTCCACTAGATTGATGGGGCCTCTTTTGAAAAGTCCTCTCTGTTCTTTCAGTCTACACGGTTCTTTGTTAACCTTCCCTAATTTCACTTGGTTGGCAGAATTAACAGTTCTGTGTCTCTCAGGCTACTTGGAAGATGGACAGGGACAGGTATGCTTTTGTTCCCAAGAATTTCTTTAGTGAAGCGTTCCCTCATCTGAACTTGAGAGAAGAAAAGGAAAAGGAAGAGCCTTCCACCCCACCCCACCCCCGTATTTAGCTGCCTTTAATGTCATCCATTCATTCAACAAATATGTAATGAGTGCTTAGCATTTACTCGGCACTGAATGCATATCAAGATGAAAGACAGAAATATAGACCCTTACTTCAGAGAACCCACAGTCTGATAGGAGATCTTTAGTATTACTCAGATAAATATAATACAGACTGTGATAAAGTTCTATGTGAGTTCAGGGGAAGGAGAATATCATGAACAGTTTTGATACTGAGGAAAGTGGCATATTTATTTGATGGATATCCATGTTTTAGAGATCTCATCATTTTCCCACAAATAGCTTTGAGAGTCTTTCTCCTAGGGGCAGCTAGCTAGGTGGCTCCATGGGTAGAGAGGCAGGCAACACTCCCCCACTGTATGCTCCTAGACAAGTCACATTATCCCAATTTCCTAGCCCTTGAAACGAACACTTAATACCGATTCTGAGACAGAAAATGAGGTGTTTTTTTTTTTTAATCTTGGTCAAATGTGATATGTGGCTTTACTGGACTTTTCTTTACAGCGTGTTCATCATGATTTAAATGTTTTAGAGTAGGATAATGTTTTTGGCCACATAGTATTCTGCACATATAAATCTATTGAGTTTTTGTAAAAAGTTTGTTTCTAAAATATTTTATTTTTCTTAATGGATTTAACATGTTAATTGTTTTTTTAATAGATCCTACACAAATGGGAGGCCTAAGCATGCTGCTTTTGGCTGGGGAACATGCTCTGACTGCACAAGAGGTAAGAAATGTTCATCTCCCTCTTCTACCATGTCTTGGAAAGGTTAAAACTAACTCTCTTTGAGAAAATTGATGCATGCATGCTGGGTATACCTCATAGGCTCTGTGGGGCCCTGTATTTCCACCCTCTCTTGAGCTAATGAACAGACTTTATGTATAATTATTCTTATTAAAGTGTTGGCATCAACAGTTTTTCAATAAGAAAAAAAAGTAGGTGACAAATCATTGCAATAGGCTACACGTACAATTGAATTAGGCAGCTGCAGGTTTTTGGACTCCTTATGGCAAGGTATTAAAAATAACGTACAGGTAATTGGCACTTACTGTTGTTGCCTTCTGTGTCTTGAACTGCAGGTGCACTGAGTCCTAGGATTCATTTAACTCTACTGAAAAGACTGTCCCTTTGCATTACTCTAGTTCCAAGTTCTTAGAATGCAGAAGATGGGGGATGGAGACAAAATTAAGAGAAGGGACTTCTCTGTTAGTTTCTTAACTCAATTTTATTCTAAAACCCTGATGAAAATTTTAGGAACTTAAAGGTTAGAAATTTATTGATTGTTCCTTGAAAAAAAATGGTCTGGAAATTTTTATCATTCCTTTATTGTTTGCATTCTTTTTGAGGATATAATAAGATACTGGACTACCCCCTTCTAAGCAATCATTTTTTTTGTTTGTTTTCTTTTTGGGAAATAGGTACTTATACTTGGATATGGGAGACTTTTCTGTCTTCTAGATAATTGCTTAACAAAGACTGAAATTCTTAACCAAGAAGTTAGTGGCAAATTATTCAGAGCTATTTTAATTTGTGTTATCACATTCACCAGGTTGTATAGGCTTTAGGCAAGATAAGTCCAAGTTTAGCTTATTTGGAGGTCTATTGGCAGCTAGGTGATATAGTAGATAGTATACTTAATGTGGAGTCTGGAAGACTTGAGCTCAGATTTATCCTCAGAAATTTTCTAGTTATATAACCCTGGGCAAGTCACTTCACAGTTTGTCTCAGTTTCCTCCTCTGCAAAATGAGCTAGAGAAAGAAATGGCAAACCACCCCAATATCTTTGCCAATAAAACCCCAACTGGGGTCTCAAAAAATCAGACACAACTGAACTGAAATATTTTTTTTGTGTTTCAATTTGTGTGTGTATTTATTATAAAAAGTACAACTATAAGCCCATTTATGATGTCATTGTAAAGGACCAAGACCCAGATCTACTTTATAGCCTAATTATGTTATTTATGATTATATTAATTATGGCATATTTTTCTATAAATGTTTAAATTGGGGATTGAGAGAAGTGCCAAATCTTGACTCAGTATATAGGCAATCCTTGCTTTCACTTATCTGCCCTTTTGATATTATCTAATAAACATGTACCTACTTTCCTTCAATTTTATGTCTTAGTTAATGAGCTTTGCTTTGGGGTAAATGCATTTCTTGGGGATGACAAACATGCTGACGAGAGCCAGGATATTAGTCTACTGATGTATGGTCACCATCTATTTGTGAAATGGGTCACTTGCAGACAAGTCATGAGCTAAGCGTGTTGGAGAGAAGTGTTCAGGCTGCTTTAACAAGTTTCTGAGTTTTCTAGGAATGAATCACTCTAGATAGCAGACACCACTGTAATTAGTTTAAATTTAGACTAACCCCGGAGTTTTACAGATGAAGAAGCTGAGGTCCAGAAAGCCCAGGGTCACCGAGATTGTAAATCATCAGAGCCTATATTTAAAATTTAACACTCATTTCAGATTCAGTAATTATCCACTATTCCATGTTGCTGTGTTACAGTGGAGTCTTATTTTTCAGATGTTTTCTGCATTAAATCCAACTTTTAAAACAGCAGCTAACTTTTATATAACCCTTTAAGGTTTAAAAAGCATTTTACCTACAGTAGCACATAGTAGGTGCTTAATAAATATTTACTGATGGTTTCTCTTGAATCTCGCAACTTTATGGCTCCAAGAGCCATATTTGCTATTGATGGTCACGTAGCTAACAAGTACCAGAGATGGACTTCACATCCAGATCTCTCCTGTCTCCTAATTCTAGGGCTTTCTTTCTATATTATCTGTTGTCAAAACCAATCAACAAAGAAAGGAATTTGTTTTGTTTTGAGTTCTAACTCTTGAGCTGTTATCAGCGACCAGTTTCTTTATTTCTGTTTTGTTCAAAGACGAACAGTAATAATATCAGCAACTTCTGAAATCTCACAATCAAAGCTGATGACCAGTCTAATCCTTTCTGTCAAGGGAGAAAAGTTTGAGAATTCTCCTATGCTAAAGAAACCAAACAAGCTTTATGTCTTGAAGGAATGGATAGTATAAGAAGAAAAAATTATTAAGAGGGGATAATTGGACATACCGAAGGATTTTTCAACAATATGAGTTGTTGAAATTAGTTTTGTATGATTTCACACATAATTTATTTATTTTATATATGTATATGTATATGTATATAGATGCTAGCATGTCTCTTCCTTCTCTTTTGTATCATGTAAAGTTAGAGTTGTCAGTTATCTTAGGAATGATGGATAGAGTAACAGACCTAGAGTCAGGAAGACTCAACTTCATGAATTCAAATCTAGCCTCTGAACATGGGCAAGCCACTTGACCCAATTTACCTCAGTTTCCTCATCTATAAAATGAGCTGGAGAAGGAAATGGCAAACCACTCCAGTATCTTTGCCAAGAAATCCTCAAATGGACTTAGAAAACCGCATATTGATATTGTCTATGTTCTATTTATTTCAAAGTATTTTGTTAAATATTTCACATTTATATTTTAACCTGTTTCAAGTACACTTCAGGGTGTTGTGGGCTCAGATTTAACATCTCTGAGATTATATTAAAATAGTATTGTTGGGAAGCCCCACATGAAAAATGTTAAACCAAGGTGTTGCCAGCTCTATTAATTTTTGAAGAATCCACCTTACTTTACAATAATTTCATTTCACTGTCTTGAGAAGACATTTAAGATCCTGTGAACTGCCCTCTGCAAGATTTTATAGAAAATACATAGAAAGTGGCCTTGACCCTTTAGGGAATGGTAAAATAAGAATAGTTGTTGATAAAGACAACATACAGAATGAGTACATGTCTACATCCTCTGTGAATGACTATATAATAAAGCGGAATGATAAAGTAGGGGAGAAGCAGCCTATTATACTTGACTACCTTTGTACCTCTGACCCTATTTCTTCATTTCTACTAGGAAAAAAATATCTGTGAGTATTTACCTTTTGGATTGTTACAGGTCCCAGATATGATGATGCATGTTGAGTGCTTTGTAAAGTTTAAAATGCTTTATAAATCTTTGTGCTTATCATTGTTTAGGATCAAAAATTTAGAGTTTAAAGGGCCAATAATGGGCAATCTACTTCAATCTCCAAATTTAACAGAGGTGGAAGCATAGACTTAGAGGGATTTAGATGAACTTGCCAGAATTCTATAAAGGTATTAAGTGTCAGAGATAGGATTTATTCATGTATGTATTTATTTTTTTAAACCTTTACCTTCCCTCTTAGAATCAGTACTGTATATTGGTTCTAAGCAGAATCATGATAAGGGCTAGGCAAGGGGAGTTAAGTGACTTGCCCAGGGGTCAAAGAGCTAGGAAATGTCTAAGGTCACATTTGAACTCAAGACCGGCTCCCAATCTATTGAGCCACCCAGAGATAGGATTTAAAAACTCCAAAGCCATTGGCCTTTCCAGAGTACTACATATATTCTGGCAAAAGTACCAGGAGCAGTTTCTATCAACACTGCTGAGAACCAGTTGAATATGAGATTTAAAAGAAATATTTCTTTTTTAACCTTCTTAAAAATTTTTTTGAATTACAAATTTCCTTCCTCCTGTGGTCTCTCCCATGCCCATTGAGAAGGCAAGCAATATATAAATTATATGTGAAATTATATAAAACTAATTTGTGTATTAGCCATGCTGTGAAGGAAAGGTAGATAAAAGGAAAAATTATACTTCAGTTTGTACTAAAAATTCATCAGTTCTACCTCTGGAGGTAAAATATGCAATTTTTAAAATTATGTACAAATATATACATACATATTGTACATATAAAATATGTAAAATACTTATTTTAAAATATAGATTAAAAATGTGTTTTTTTAATTAAATTAAAATTTTTAGTAGAATTTATCCCTAGGTATAAAAACTCCTTTTCCTCCCACAACACAGAAGGCATCACCTGAGGAAAAGATAAGCAAATATAAATTTTGTCTTTCATGTTTCTGTTTATCAATTCTTTCTCTGGAGGTGAACATTCACAAGTTATTCTTCAAATATTAATTTTGTAGCTAACCTTTTAATAATTTCTTATGGTGCAGTAGTATTCCATCACAATCATTTGCTACAATTGTTCAGCCATTTCTTAGTTGATGGATATCCCCTCAATTTCCAGTTCTTTGCTACTATAGAGAGCTGCTATCAATATTTTGAAACATATAGGTTCTTTTCCTTTTTTTCATCATCTGCTTGGGCAACAGACCTAGCAATATTATTGTGGGGACTAAGAGTATATATATACACTGGGCATAATTCCAAATTGCTCTCCAAAATGTTTGAATCAGTTTATAGTTCTAGCAACCACTGTAGTGTCCCTATTTTTCCACATCTCCTCCAACATTTGTTATTTTGCCCCTTTATCATTTTAGTTCCTCTAATAGGTGTGAGATATTTCAGATTTGTATTCCTCTAATCAGTAGTTTTAAAGCAGATATCTACATATAGCTTTGATTTCTTTATCCAAAGACTGTTCATTTCTTTTGCCTACTTATCAATTGGGAATGACTCTTTTGCTTATAAATTTCACAAAGTTATCTACCTGATTCTGTTATTCCAAATATCTCTATTGTTATTGATCAGGAAATAGCTAAATCAGATAGTCTAAAGAATGGTCTGATTAGGGTGGAATAGTTTTAAATTCACAATATGAGACCTTTCTCTTATAAATTGTCCATAAAATCTCCTTCCAATCTTGAAACACTACTTTTATTTGGACCAAAACTTTTAAATTTTATATCCTCAAAATTATCTATTTTTACATCTTACTGTGCTCTCTATCTCTTATTGTCAATTCCTCTCTTGTCCACAAATCTGATAGGTAATATGTTCCCTGTTCTTCTAAATTGCCTTTTATTTCTAGGTCATGTATTTATTTTGATTTTAGCAAATGATGTAAGATATTGGTCTACACTTTGAGTCCTGCATTTTTGAAAACTCACAAATTCCTACTACTATTTTTCATGTAGCAAAACAGATAATAAGGAAAATCTTTCCTTTTCCTTTTCCTCCTTCCTTTGCTGCCACTCCCCAAACATAAAGGTAATATTTTCCCACAAATTCCACACCATTCGTGCAGAAAGGAACCGATATGGCCAAGGTAAATTATGCTTTTATGGCTGTGGTTGATTTGACCCCTTCTCAACCTCTATTGCTGCCATTAATATTAATATTCCCCAAATATTCCCATCCTACCAGCAACTCATTTGCTAATCTGTATCACACAATTCAAGGATGCTGGGCAGCTTAGATTCACTCTACTTTGCTCCCACCCGCTGGCCATTGATGGTATTGTCTTCTAATAGACTGCAGGGCTGCTCAGTTAGGACCTTTGTTACTCTCTTCTGCCATCTGCTGGTCCTGTGCTGAATTTCAACCGTTATGTAGCTTCTCAGAAAAGAATCAGAATATCTCTTCTTGTGAGTTAGCCCCAGAGCTCTATGAGGTCAGCTAGTAGAAGCACTCAAACTTAGATTAAGTATATCTTTAGAATTGCTTTTCTCCTTCCTCAGATGCTAGTCAGTTCTGTAGTGTGTGGAAATTCCTTTCAATTCCCAATATGTTCTTTAGTCCATGCAGATCACCTTGGAAGCTTTGTTTATTCAATAAAATTATTGATCTCCTTCATCAAAGACTCTCTTTGATGTAACTGTTGTTCAAATGTTATTCCTGGAGCTAACCACCTTTATCTTAACCTTAACCACAGAGACTTTCCAAAGAGATTGTCATTATAATCAACAGATTTATATGGGCAAAGGATAAGATATATATATATATATATTCAGTGACCAAAAAATAGTACCAAATATAGATAGTACCAAAAAATACTCTGTGGGGTAGAATGGCTGCCCGAAAGCAAATTAATAAAAATCTTTGTAGAATAAATGATCAAGATTGGTGTGTTTCTTGGATCTGGTCAAAAACTTTCATAAGCTCTAGAAAAATATTACCATGAGGGTAGTGTGAAATATATGACCATAAAACAACTTTCCAAATCTTTGGATTTTGATTGTATTTCACTCCGTTTTCTTTGTATCAACCAGAATGGAAGTGTGTCCTCAGTTGAATGTAATGTATAGGATTTCTGTCATTCTTTGCAGTTGTCGTTCAGTCGTTTCTTTTGTGTCTGGCTCTTTGTGACTCCACTTGGGGTTTTCTTGGCAAATGTGCCATTTCCTTCTCCAGATCATTTTACAGATGAGGAAACTGAGACAAAAGGGGCTAAGTAAGTTTTCCAAGGTTGTACAGCTATTAAGTGTCTTAAACCAGATTTGAAGTTAGTTAGATGAGTCTTTATGATTTCATGCCTATGACTTCTAGCCACAGCTCATTTGGCTGTCCCTGTCATGTAACTTTTCCTATCCCTAGTGTAGAATCACATTCACATGTTAGTATAACTGTTCAGCAATTATTTTTGCTTATTTATTAGAGTTTAGATTGTTTCAGATGATTATTTCTTTGGGTGCATAAGAATTTTATTTGGAACACTATTAGAAAACAAAATTATTGCCTCCAAAGATTTTACAGGTCAAATAATATGAAATTAATAGAAATATAGAAAACAAAAGAACAAAAAGATAATGGGATATATAGTTCTGGTATAGAGACTAAAGTTCTTGAGTCAGATCTCGTTTCAAGTCTTGTAAGACTCCATAACTTATCAGTTTGGGGCCAATGTTATTTTAAACTTATCTATAAAATAAAAATATTATCTTTCTACTTCATAAGTTGTTATAGGAATCAAATAAGGAAATAGTTATGAAAATACTTTATTAGTTATCAAACATCATAGATCTGGGAAAGGGTGGGCCAAATCATCTTGTTGGGTAAGAGTAGGTGGATTTCTAGCACATGGAACAATTTAAATTTCTGAAACAAGATTTTTAAAATCAGTCTTGAATGACCACCAAATCTTTTTAAATCTTTTGTCCCTCAGTATTGTAATGCATTCTCTCCTTATGTCTACCTCTTAAAATCCCTGACTTCCTTCAGGCGTAAACTCACATGTCACCACTGACTTGTTTCTTAGAAGACTTTCTAACCCATTTGCTAGATTGCTTCTTTCCAAAACTGTTTAGTGGCTGGAATGAGTACTGGAATCAAGAAGACCTGAATTCAGGTCCTGCCTTTGACGTATGGCTGTGTGACTTTGAACAAGTCACTTAAGAGTGTTCTGGGTGACTTTCTAAGTCTGTAAGTTGTGGAGAAGGTCCTAACATGCTCATATAGAAAAGTTTGTCACTGAATTTTCTATACTAATGAAATCACAAGTTTAGCTCCTCTCCTATATTTTGTTTTTGTATTCTTGTGTATTTGTTAATCTCTTCCTCCCTCCCTCCCTCCCTGCCCCCTGTGTAATAAGCTCATTGAAAACAAGAACTGTGCCATTTTTTACTATAGTAATTTCTGGTATTCATTAAGCACGTAAATGTTTTGAGATGTTGTGTTAACAGATTATTAACAGGGTTAGATTGAACCGCAATAGCAAATAAGTAAGGATGCTTTTAAAGCCATCTTTTCCTATTCAGTGTTAAAAGTTCTAGTTTGTTGGGATCTAATCATTCTTCTATTTGGGACTTTTCTTGGCAAAGATACTGGAGTGGCTTACCATGTCTTTCTCCAGCTTATTTTGGAACTGAGGTAAATAGGGGTTAAGTGATTTGCCTGAAATCACACAGCAAATAAATGTCCTGAGACCAGATTTGAACTCAGAAAATGTGGCACTCTATCCACTGTATCACCTTGCTGCCCAAGTTAAAGGCTCAGAAAGCCAAAATTCCCAAATGGAGTCAGTACGTTAGGAGATTCATTATCAGACACATGTGAAATTGTACCCTACTGGTTAGAATACTGAACTGGAGTAAAGAAGATCAAGTTCCTTTTCTTCATCCAGCATATTTAGCACAACTTGCCAGGGATTTCATTATTGTTCTTTTCCCCTCTACTTGTAAAATGGAGCTAGTAATCATACCTGTCCACCACCTAACTCCCAGGGCTATTGTATAGATTAATTAGGTAAAGTCTGTGAAGCATTTTTAACTCCAGAGAAAGGCATTCTTGTAAGCACACAGAATTATTATTATCGTCATAAGTTATTCTCGGCATTTTTGGACTGTACCTAGGAGCTTAAATTGTATCAGCTAATACTCCCATAGGTGGCTGTAGAACACTAAAAAAAATTGACTCTTAAGCCCATAGATTTAGAGCTTGAAGGGCCTGTGGAGACCATGTAGCCCAACCCTAAATATATCCTTGTCCTTTGAAAATATCCAATAAATTATTTTTACAGTTTGGTATCATTGCCACCAAATGTCCAGTAATTACTAAGGGAGGAACTAAATATTAATGTCAACCAAAAAACATTAGTGCAAAGTAAAACTTTAGCAGCTTAGATAAGTTATCACAGTTATTAGTAATTTGAAAATTAATTTTGTATTGAAGCTGAAAACCAAAGGAACTGGTTCCCTTGGTTTCATATCTTGTGTATATATTTATACATGCATATTAACAAATCTCCAATATGACTTCTGTGCTCTCAAAGTGACTTCCTTAATCATCTACCTATAAAGGAAAAATCAGAAAGTCCTTTTATAGGTCTTTCCCAATTTAAAACTTTAAAATATTAAGCACTAGTGTATTTCTTATAATATTGTGATATGAGTTATATAACTTTTTTTATCCTAACCTGTGGCAGATATTTGCCACGAGGGATGTATTCTTTTGTGGAGTAGGTTTTGTGGCTTCTTCCACCCATTATCCAATGAGATAATATTTGTAATGTACTTAATACAGTGCCTAGCATATTGTAGGTACTTAGTAAATGCTCATTTCCTTCTCCTCCCCAAATTTGACTAATTAAAGCCCCAAACTGACAAAGGAATAGATCAGTGGTTTGCAAAGTGAAATGTTGGTGATTTTTTTCAGAACTATGGAATAAATAGAGCATTGAAATTTCAGAGGTTAAAAAGTGGAGTTTGTCAGCATTTATTGAATAAATAAACGACTAATTGAATGATGGTAGAATCATTTTACTCATTCACTTTAAAATTTTTTAAATGCAGACTTAGGAAAATGGTGAATATTTTCTCATTAATTTGACTTATTTTCTGGCATCTATGATGGCACTGGAGACAACTTGATTTTTATATACACTTAGTATAGTTTTAGGTATGGTTTTATCAAAGCTTTACTCTTCCACACTGAGTAAAAGGCTCATTTTAACTTAAAAACAAACAAACAGGTGTTCTTATTTTTTCTTATTAATTATAAAGCTTTGTGGAGAATCATTTAATTTACATTCTACTATAGCATAATCACCAATTTTAACAGTGTGAGTACAGGTGACCTTTCTCCCCCTTAGCAATCACTAAACCTGTCATTCAGTGGAAATTCTCTGTCATCTGCACAATTAGTTAGAAACTGCAAATCCAACCTCAGAAATACTGGGAATCCCTGTTTATTTAACACCTGTTAAGAGAAACCCATAATGAGAGAGCCCCCTTTCAAATTCTCAGTTGACAAGTTGTTTACACTATAATTGAGACCCTAGCCTGAATAGTTTGGTACAATCACTGGGCATGAATGTGTAGCAGTTTCTTTTTACTACAGAAGTATAGGCAGTAGTAGATTCTTGACAATTGATGAGTTACAAGGTAGACACCAAAATAGCTGCAGAAAGAGGGAGGATGAGAGGACAGATCAAACCAGGCTCTTGCCATTGTGGCCACCCCACAGTACTTTGTTAATTACAAAGATGGGCTAAGTTGTATTTATGCTGAATTCAGTTGATTTTCTTGATCAAGGCTCTGTTAACTGCAAACCAGAATGAAAGAGTGGCCCCAGGTCATCTTGTGTGCCTAAGAAAGTTTGTTGTTTAACTGTTGACTTCAATTTATATTAATGTATACAGATGCTCCAGAATATACCAGGCATCACTAAAAGATCATTGTTTAAATAATTTTTTTGGTCTTTGTTTTCTGTAAAAGTAAAAGGGGGCAAGATTATGTGGTCCTTAAGGTACTTAAAAGTAAACATGGGGAGGGGGCAGCTGGGTAGCTCAGTGGATTGAGAGCCAAGCCTAGAGACGGGAGGTTCTAGGTTCAAATCTGGCCTCAGACACTTCCCAGCTGTGTGACCCTGGGCAAGTCACTTGACCCCCATTGCCTAACCCTTACCTTCTGCCTTGGAGCCAATACACAGTATTGACTTCAAGACGGAAGATAAAGGTTTAAAAAAAAAAAGTAAACATGGGATATATATATAAATATGTATATTTATATTACATATCTATCTGTCTAGCGCTCTCTGTCTCTCTCTCTCCATACTACATTTCTCTAATGAGCTTGAGCTATATTGGGCTTTCCCTCACTTTTTCCCCCTACATATATATACATATATATATATTTAATTTTAGTAACAAATTTTACATAAGTTTTCCAAAGTTAACATGATTCATGTTGTCTCCCTCTCCTTTTCTCTATCCCCTCCCAGAGCTGACAAGCAATTCAATCAGGGTTATATATGTATTATCATGCAAAGCATATTTCCATATTATTCATTTTGTAAGTGAATAATCTTATAAAACCAAAAACCCAAAACACATATCCAACTAAAGGAGATAAGTAATATATTTTCATCTGCATTTCTACTCCAGCATTCTTTCTCTGGAGGGTGAATAGAATTCTTTTTCATCAAAATTGTCCTGGATCATTGTATTACTGTTAGTAGCAAAGTCTATCACATTTGATTGTTCCATAATATTGCAGTTACTGTGTATATGTTCTCTGGGTTCTGCTTGTTTCACTCTTCATCAGTCCACATAGGTCTTTCCAGTTCTTTCTGAAATCATTCTGTTCATCATTTCTTATGGCACAATAGTATTCCATTACCATCATATACCACACCAATTCCTTTAGTTTCCAGTTTTTTGCCATCCACAAAAAGAGCAGCTATAAATATTTTTGTACAAAGATATCCTTTCCCATTTAAAAAAAAAATCTCTTTGGGATACAAGCCTAGTAGTGGTATTGTTGGATCAAAGGGTGTGAATTCTTTTATAGTCCTTTAGGCATAATTTCAAATCGCTCTCCAAAATGATTGGATCAGTTCACAATTCCACCAGCAATTCATTAGTGTCCCAATTTTGCCATATCCCTCCAACATTTATCATTTTCCTTTACTGACATATTGACCAATCTGATTGGTGTGAGGTGTTGTTTTAATTTTCATTTCTCTAATCAAAGGGATTTAGAACATTTTTTCATATGATTATTGGTAGCTTTTATTTCTTCATCTGAAAACTGACTATTCATATCCTTTGACAATTTGTCAATTGGGGAATGTCTTGGATTCTTTTAAATTTGATTTAGTTCTTCATATATTTGAGGAATTAGACCTTTATCAGAGAAATTTGTCATTAAAAGTTTTCCATCTTTTGTTTCCCTTCTAATCTTGGTTGCATTAATTTTATTTATACAAAACTTTTAAATTTCATATAATCAAAATTATTCATTTTACATTTTGTAATGTTCTCTATCTCGTTTGGTCATAAATTCTTCCCTTTTCCATAGATCTGTAAGGTAAACTCTTCTATTTTCCTCTAATTTACTTACAATATCACTCATTATGTTTAATTCCCCCCACTTTTAAATGTATTCTTTCATCTTACTCGAACAATATCCTATGAGAAAGATAGAGTTGTATTGTTAAGGAAACTGAAGCATAGAAAACTTAAGTGGTTTTGTCTTAATGCAGTTCTTATTTAATTTGGGATCCCTGAAAATAGTTTTTAAAAAATATTTTGATAACTGTATTTCTAGATTTTTTCTTTTAAAAGTATTATTTTCATAAGGAAGTCCATAAATTTTTCCAGTATGCCAAAGGGATTTATGATACAGAAAAAAGTTAAGAGCCTCTGGTTGTAACCAACCTGCTAGCATAAAGCAGAATTATCACTGGTTTCATGTCCCATTAGCCTCAGCAGAGTCACATTAAATAAACACTAGGAACTAGGAATGGTGGCACACACCTACAATTCCTTGTTAATGGGGAGCTTCATCTTGGGGATTTCTTGAGCTTGAGAATTCTAACCTCAGGCTAAAGCTGATGAGGCATCTTCAGTAAAATTGGCACCAATATGATAAACCTCAGAAGTAAGGGGCCACTAGGCTGCCTAAGATAGCGTGAACTAGAACAGTTTAGAATAGGTCAAACTTCTGAGTAATCAACAAGACAGGGAAAACCTCTCTCTCTCTCTCTCTCTCTCTCTCTCTCTCTCTCTCTCTCTCTCTCTCTCTCTCTCTCTCTCTCTCCTCCCCCTTAGTTCCCCCCTTTTTATATGTGTGTAAACACACAGATACAGATTCAGATGTATATTTAACAACAGGAAACTTAACATAAAATAATTTAATAAAATTCTTGGTCCCCAGCACATCTGTTGTGTTTAGTAAAGTCAGGGCTTGTTGCCAAACAGAGGATTTCCTATTTTTTACTTTTAAAAATAAGAACTCTCAACTACTTCGGGGTATGAGGCTTAGGTTCCCTGGTGTAGACAAATAGTATTCTCATTTGTATCAAGAGCACAACTGTAAGATAGCCAAGTGAAACATTTTAACAGGCTGGTCTCATTTGAATTTAATTTAGATTTAATTAATGTGGCTTCAGTATTAGTCATTCAAAAAAAATTTGGAAGGTTTAATACGGATATAAAATGCTTCCCTCTAATTCACCTGTGTTAATTCTCAAATCTGTTTCAAAAGCTTCATTTAACATCCATTGACTGTCATACTGAATGTAAATTAAATACTCACTAGAGCCCTCTAATATAAAATGATACCTGGCAAATGCTATGAATGGTTGAAGGAAAGGGAAGGGCTGGTTTAAACCAGATAAGAATCAAAGCATGTGCATATTTATAGCAACTCTACTATGTTATGTCCTAGTATTTGGGGTTTCCTACAATCCCCTTTCACCTCATCACTTGGACAATTCTGTACCCTTGTATTTCATAGAGTGATGATGAGGATATGGGACAGGAGTGGAGATCATTGTGAATTTCTTAATTGCTTAGAAATGGATCTCTAGGGGACATACTGACTTAGAAAACCCAAAATTAAAATCTGTGTAGTATTGTTTTTTTAATTTATTTTTGATAAACACTTCCGGATTACATTTTAATTTGTTTCTTACCTCAATAGTGAATTTTGCAGGCTGCTCTTGTGACCTGCCAAATGAGTTGTGAACTAAAGGATTCCCAAGCTCCATTCAATTTGGGTCAAATCTTGTGATTCTAAGAACTGCATTTTAGTCATCTCCCACAGATTCATGACACTAACAGAAATTATATTGCAGACCAACATTCTGCTAAGAAAACCCTAAATTGGGTCATAAAGAATTGAACATGACTGAAATGAGTGAACAACCACAATAAATCTCCGATTCCTACTACTGTGCCTCACCCACTGTTTGATTTTTTAATAAATAGGTATTTAATATTTGTTAATATGATTTTGGTTTAGTTTGAATCTTTATTATGTTTGGGTCTTTATGATTTAGTTTGGGTCTTTACTACTTTATTATGCCTGTTTTTCATGTTAAAATTGCTTATCTTAAGAGTATGGGTTACCTGATTGCCATTTCTCATTTTCAGAGTCTATTGTCCCTCTTAGTAGGAATTATAGCAGGCTTTAATGGTCACGTGGCAAGAGGAGGAATTCTAACTTTATTCACAGAAAATTCCCTTAAAATTCCCTTTAGTCTTTTGTAGTATATTTCTTAGGCATATAGCAACACCTAGTGGCTCTAATAAGTTACTACATGAAACACTTTCTAGAAAATAGAATTTTTTTCCCTTTTTTTTCTTGACTTTCATTTATTTGGTACTTTTTTTTATTTTGGTTTTATCTTTCTATTAAGAAGCAATTTTCTTTGGTAGAGAATTTTTTTTCTTTTTATAGTAAAAATATAAACTTTCCCTACGACCAAAATATTGAATTTCAGGCTATCTTGGTTGTTGGGGGAGGGGGGGGTAGAGGGAGAATAGCTTTCTGTAAAAGTTGCTTTTGGACATAAACAAAAAGACAAAGAAATCATTAAAATACTTTAAATGTATTACATAGCAGCAGCAACAAGAGTGATATAAAGTGTTTTTGCTTTAATAGCTTTCCAGAAAAGGTAAATCTTGTGTAGGCACAGGAAGGTCAGTGGATTAAGATTCTGCCAAACCTCAGTTGGTAGAGCATCATTCAGAGATGAAGGTCCTTCATGGAAAATATCTTTTCTCCATAGTTTTCTCTAGACTGGCATGTTAAATCCAGGAAGTCTTCTATAATGGAATTAGAGATTATCAAAAAGAACTTCCAGATGAAGTTAATTATGATGCAGTAATGATGGGCTTTGAATAGTCATCTTCAAAAATGAATACAGATATATTTCATGGTTTGTGTGTGTGTATTATGTATGTATCACATGAACATGTGTAAATATCATTATTAGGGAATGAACTAATCTACCCTACGTGAATTTTCTAGATGAAAATTAGCCATTATTGAAGGAAATTTTTTCAAAATGTATCAGATTTTACTTGTATCCTTCCACAGATGATGGTGAATAGAATTTAACCTTTTCTTTTAAAAAGTTTTAAATTTATTTGGTTGTTACATTGAAATTCCCAGGTATCTCCCTCCCTCCCTTCCTGCCCTCCCCCCATGAGAGAAGGCATTATTTGCCAGATAGATCTATCTATAAAACTATATGTTGCTTCTTTCTGTTTGTCAGTTCTTCCCCTAGAAGTGGATATACACAAGTCATTCTTCAAACTACACACACACACACACACACACACACACACACACACACACACACACACACACACACACACAGAGTTCTGCTTTTCTCACTCTTCGTAATTTCATGTCTTATCAGGTTAAAAAAAAAATTGACCTGCTCATCATTTCTTACAGCACATAGTACTCTATCGTGACCATATTTCACAACTTGTTTATCTGTTTCCTGGTTGGAGTACCCCCTCAATTTCCAGTTCTTTGACACCACAAAATGAGTTGCTATTAATATCTAGAACATAGTTGATTTCCTTTTTCTCTAATCACCTGAGGAAACAAACCTAATAGTGGTACTGCTGTGTCAAAAGGTATTCAGTTTTATAAGCCTTTAGGCATAATTCCAGATTGTTCTCCAAAATGGTTCAATCAGTTCTCAGTTCCAGCAACAGTATGTTAAATGTCAATTTAACCTTTTCTTCCTGAATCAGGGTAGTCACTCCACATAGCAAATAAAATGCTGCAGTACTATGATCCCCCCTGTGTTATTGAACCACATTGTTCTGTTTGTCCCTACAGTAAAGAGCCTTAGACTATATGCTATGTGTTTTGAGTTCAGCCTGCCCTCCCAATATCACCCCCCTCCTTTTTTTTTCTACTAGCTTCCATTCTTATTGCTTTCGGTATACCTGACTGTAATTGTTCCCTAATCTACTTTTCCAGTTTGTTGCATCTCATCTGCTCAGAACAGGAAACAAGAGAGATAATAGAATCCCAGAATTAAAAAAATTACAGAACTGGAAGGGACTGTAGAAATCATTTAGTTCAAACCTATCATTGTAAAAATGAGGAAATCAAGGCTCAGAGAAACATGCCCAGAGTCATAACTAGAACCCAGGCCTCCTAACTTCCAGTACATGCTAAGTAAGGGCTCCATTCACTGTGCCATAGGAGAAATGGGTTTATAAGATCGATATTTGGGTTCTGAGTGAAAGCCAGAAGATTCTATGAAGAGTTAAGTGCTCATATTCTATGGCCTATTTTGATTTCCTGGAGAATTTCCCCCCATTATTTCCTAACTCTCAGCTATGTTTCAGAAGTTTTGAGGTGTTACTTTTGCTCCTGTTTCTCATTCACTGCCTCAGTCTACTTATTGCTCAATCTGTCTATCTCCCTTTTCAGGGATTACTTAGTTTTACTGAGATAATCTGTCCAAAAGTTAGAATAGCCTAGATATTTAAGAAAAAAATAAAGAATCTCAGACTTTCAGAGGTGTGGTATTTAGATATTTCTCTTTCCACAGTTATACATGTATAAGTTTTCATAACATCCTTATGTTATTTTTAAATTTTAAAACATCAAACTTAGGTTACAGGTATTATAAAAATATTAAAAATAAATTTAACGTTCTCCTTTCATATGAATTTTGATTCTTCTCCTCTTAAGGATAGTTAAGTTTTGTTTCTATGACAGCCATTTTTTGTTTGACAAAAGAACTGAAATAAGGATGCATTATAAATAACTATGTAACATTGTCCTTTTTGTTTCTGTTCAGTCACTTTCAATGTTGTTTGACTCATGTCCCCATTTGGAGTTCTACTAAGTAGTTTGCATTTCCTTCTCCATATCATTTTATAGATAAGGAAGTTGAAGCCAATAGGGGTTGTGACTTTCCCAGGGTCACAAAGCTAGTAAGTATCTGGGACAATATTTGAATTCAGGAAGATTAGTCTTCCTGATTCCAGGTTCAGTAGTCTATCAGCTGCAACATAGCTACTCATAATTGTCCTAAACTTTAATTAATTTACTTTAAAATAATTTTTTAAAATTAAAAAAAATAGTCTGCCATCTCTTCAGTTTAAGATTAGTATAGGTTAAAATTGTGAAAAGATTTTTATGAGGAAACTATATTTTGTCATTTGGAATAAATTGGGAGAGGGAGACAATCAGAGAGGGTGAGAGAAGGGGGAGAGAGAGAGAGAGAGAGAGAGAGAGAGAGAGAGAGAGAGAGAGAGAGAGAGAGAGAGAGAGAGAGAGAGAGAGAGAGAGAGAGAGAGAGAGAGAGAGAGAGAGAGAGAGAGAGAGAGAGAGAGAGAGAGAGAGAGAGAGAGTCTAGGCATTTGGCAATCAAACTTGTTTGACTTCTTTCCATGTCTAGGAAGTATTGGTTTTTATTTCTAAACCTTTGAATAGGAGTCAGTTTTGCCCAAGAGTACCTTCAGGTTAAGGAATTCCCTGTCCTTTGCCAACTACCAGTTTCAGGATATGTATGGGTCCTTGTTTAACTAAGCATCTTTGTTTAAAGGCCAGCAGGCTGTCACTTTTGTGCTGATTGGCCTCAAATCCTTTGGAAGCAGCTGAGCATGTTTTATGGAAACATTTGCTTGTCAGTTCCATAGCAGGCAAGGGACAGTAGTAAGGAAGTCAAGCCTAGAGTAGCCAAAGAACAAGTGGAAAATTAATTAAAGCTCCTGAGACTAATCAATGGAACTGATCACTGGAAACAGGTGGTCAGTGCTCTTTTTAAATTAATGGGTGGCTATTAGAGTTTCAAATGCTGGCTACAGTTTGGCAGCATGGCTCCATGTGGTGATGGAATTTTGTTCTTAAAGTGTCCCCTGAAGAAATTTAATCAGAAATGGTAGAGAAGTTTTGCTGGTTTGGGGGTTCGATTTGTTTGTTTTGAGAGGAAGGGGAGGCTAAAGAGTGATAGAGGAAACTAGACTAGGTGAATGGATCATTGTGGGGTTACTGATTTGGATCTGGGCATGTTACCCAGGACTAGGATACTAGTCTGAACTCCAGACATATTGGATTATTACCAGCAATTTCATTTATTTATTTGTTTGTTTGTTTATTTTTAAACCCTTACCTTCTGTCTTAGAACCAATACTATGTATTGATTCCAAAGAAAAAGAGTGATAATGGCTAGGCAATGGGGGTACCCAGGGTCACAAAGCCAGACAGTATCTACTGCAGATTTGAACCCAGGACATCCCAATTACCAATAATTTTTTTTAAATCCATGCTTTCATCAATGCTGTATTTCATCCATTGATGTATAATATAAAAAACTTTTGATTCTTATAGTTTCACTAATTTCAATAGCTCAAAAAACAATAATACCTCTTAGACAACCTACTGACAACTGGTAGCTGAGTTTAAATAGGCTGGTTCTCTAAAGCTAGAAAGTCTGTTGCCAAGCCATATTTACCCCTTTACAGATGGAGTAGTAACTGCCAGAATTTATATTCTATTATCATCATCTTTAAGAACCCTAGGTCACCTCTTTGACATAATGAGGCATCTAGAGGTAGGGTAACAATGAAGAGGAGAATGCATCATAATGCAACTTAAAAAGTAAAAATTGTTGGTTGTCCTGTAACTAACATTAATAACAATAAAGATAAAAGGAGAAATTCAAAGACTTTAAAACAAAGTGTTTGCTCAAATCCATAAACAATATTGACGAAAGTTTTAGTCCTATGGGCTTTTTAGTATAAACAAATGAAAACCTTGGGGAAAAAAGTAAATTAATTTTGTCAAACTCTTTTCTGGGTTTGGGGGAAAACAGATTCCTCCAGATTTCACTTATTCACATATCCTGGTGGAAAACATCATGAAAGAAGCAGCAAGCTTTGGATACTTTAACAGAAGAAAAATTCTCTTTGGGAGAAAGAGAGAGAATTAGAGAAAATGATCATAATGGGTAACAACTTAAAAATTTTTTCCTTAGGTAAATACTAGTTATACTAGGACTCGTCATGCTAATTATAGCAGTTACTTAGTGTTTGAATAGTCCTTTTAAAAACTTCAACTACTTAACTGCTTATTAACAACACTCTAGCCAGCAGGATATTATAACCATCCTTCCCTAAAGGCAAAAATATTTTTGGTGGTCTATTATGTTTTTTGATTTCCAAACTCTACTACCTTGATATTTCTTTATTGCCTGTCCTCTGTACTTTATGATATCCTCATGTTTTTGCAGATTTGATGTTTCAGAATCTTGTCAGAAGTCACTATTTTATCAGTTTGCAGAGGTGAGATATTGCAAGTTCATAGCTAGTGAACAAGAAAATTACAGAGACCTTAAATCTGAACTAAAAAAAAATCATTTTCTTTCATTATCTTAATTTAGTTATACTCAGAATACTGCTTTGAAAAAGTGATTTGGAGGCTTTCAGATTCTTAGGAGAAATTGTGTTTTCAAAAGTATAAAGATAATATAGGAAAAATTATACTCAGTATTATTACTTTTTGCCCACCCTAATTTTCTGTGTGTAAGTAAAGCTGAATATACTGTAAGTTTTACAAATGATTTTTGGACATATTTTTGAACATAAACATTTATGTAATTCATTTTTAGATAACCTACTTTTCCCAATGTCTCCCTGTGCCCCCCTCTTAAGGATCCATCCCTTATAACACAGAATAAAAAAAGAAGGAAACAAAGCTCAGCAAGACTAGAGAACACATCTAAAACATCTGAAAATTAATAGTGTACCCATCAATAGTCCCCCATCTGTGGAAATAAGGGAGAAGGTACCTAATTCATATCACTTATTTGCAACCAAGCCTGGTCATTATATTTCACAGCATTCAGTTTAAATTGCTTTGTTACTGAATATTTAAATTGTTATAGTCTTTGTCTATAGTGTTTCCCTGTTTAATTCATTTTGAATTAGTTCATATGTTTCCATTCTTCTATATTCATCTTGATTATAATTTATTATAGCACAATAATAGCTATTATATAATGTCCTACAGTTCGTTTAGCCATTCCATAATCAGAGGGCATATACTTGTTTGAAATGGGCTACTACAAACATTTTTATATGTTTTGTACTTTTTTTTCTTTTAATCATTGACCTCCTTGAGGCATATGCTGAGTGGTGGAATTTGGGGGTCAAAGGGTTTAAATATTTTCATCACTTTTCTTTGACTTATTCCAAATTGCTTTCTAAAATAGTTGGATCATTTTACAGTACCATAACCAGTTTGTTAACATGCACATTTTCCCATAACCTTTGTAACATTTCCTTTTTGTCATCTCTGCCATCTTTTGTCATCTTTGCCAACTTGCTGGGTGCCTCTGATTTGTTTTTTGTTTCTCTTATTAGTGATTTAGGAAGTATTTTCATAGGGTCATTAATACTTGGCAATTCTTCTTCTGAGAACATTTTGTTCACATATTTTAATCACTATCTTTTGGTACTGTGCTTTGTCTCCATATATTTGTGTTAGTTTCTGGTATCTTAGATACAAGAATCCTATTAGGAATATATGATTAAAAAAGATGTTTTTTTCCAGTCAAGATCTTCCCTTCTTTTCCTACTTGTATTAGTTTTATTGGCACAGCTTTTTAATTTCTTGTCATTGATAAGTTATCTATTTTATCTTTGCAATCTCCTCTGGCTCTTATTTGACTAAGAATTTGCTCCCTGCCCTTCTAATTTTTAAGCAGTATAACCCTTAATATATAGGTCGCATACCCATTTTGATTTTATTGTGGCATATGATGTAAGATGTTGGTCTCAATCTAATTTTTGTCAAATCACTCAACAATTTTTGTGGGGAGGTACATCAAGTAAGCAGTTCTTTCCTCAGTAATTCTTTTTCCAGGTTGACCTTATTCTTGAGGTTAATTTTAATCCAAGGGAAGGCTATTACCTCAGTTTTTTATCAGAAAATAATCATAGAAGGTAGATTTGACCCCTTGTGGAACACATTTGTCTCTTCCCCAAGTGAAAATTTAGCACGTAATAAGTAATTTCTTAAGTCATGAATTTAAATACATGGTATATCAAACCTATTATAAGGGCATTCTCATAGTTTAGAAATATCATCCCTAACTATCCCACTTTCTTGTCAAAATCCAATATTGAGTTGCTCTCAGATCTGTTCATGCTCTTGAAGTAATGTTATATAACTACCCATCATAAAAGGTAATGCATCTTTTTATTGGCTATATGTTGGTTATAACTTTCAAGTGGTCATCTAGAGAACCAAAGACTTGTTCATCAATTCCATATTATTTATTTCTTCATAATTTTTATTGATGTCATATATATATATATTTTTCTGCCTTCATTTTTCCACACTCTTCTTTGTCTTTCTTTGGTTGCTAGTCCATTCCCTGGATCATTCTATTTTCATTTCTCTCTGTTTTGATACAGTGGTTAGAGCACTGTACCTAGTGTCAAGGTGACATAACTTGAAATTCAGTCTCACTTATTAGCTGTATAACCTTGGACAAGTCATTTAATAAACTCTATCTGCCTCAATTTTGTCAATTGTAAAATAGAGATAATAATAGCACCTATCTCCCAGGGCTGTTATGAGGATCAAATAAAATAATATGTATGAAGCTCTTAGAACAGTTCCTGGCACGTAGTAGTTACTATAATTTTGTTGTATAGTTATTTTAGTCATGTCTGACTCTTTGTGACCCCATTTGGTATTTTCTAAACAAAGACTCTGAAATAGTTTGCCATTTCCTTCTTACAGATGAGGAAAATAGGATTAAGTGACTTGCCTTGAATTACATAGATAATAGTGTATCTTGGGCTGAATTTTAACTCTGATCTTCCTGACTCCAACCCAGTGCATTATCTATTGTACCACTTAGCTGCCAGTTTGAGGTTTTCTTGGCAGAGATCGTGGAGTGGTTTGTCATTCCCTTCTCCAATTCATGTTATAGATGAGGAAACTGAGACAAATAGTGTTAAGTGACTTGTCCAGGATCACTTAGCTAATAAGTATCTGAGGCCAGATTTGACCTCAGGAAGATGAATGTCTTCCTGACTCCAGGTCCAGTCCCATCTACTGCCCCATCTAGCTGCCTCTGATCACTAAATAAATACAAACTAATATTATTGTTATTGTTGTTATTGTTATTGTCATCTTTTTGTTATTCTCATCTTTTCTAACTCATCTTTTGTAAAGCGTGGTAGCTAGAACCACACATTTTGTGTGTTGTAGAATTTTTTGTTTTACATTTTATTCTTAATACCTTCTTTTGATGGTATTCAAAATGATACTGGCCATTTTTCCAACAAGTTAGCAAACTGTGTAGATGTAACATTTAGAATCCTTCACAGGGTCAGCACTGAGAGCTTGACATCCATCATCTAAGCAAAAATTAGATTTATTTTTCTTAATTTTTTTTGCATTATTGTGCAATATCTTTCATTAATCCACTTTGAATCTCCTAGCACTGTTCTCCTTACTCAAGCATATTTTTAAGATATATCTGTAATTTATTCTGGTTATTTCATGATTTTGCTTCCTGGAAGAATTCAATGCCATCTCCAAATCTGGAGATTCACTAGGTACAACATTTTCAGGTTCTTTACATTTTCTTCCTGCCTCTTAAAACTAAGTCCCTATCCATGAATTCCATATTTATTCCCAATCTCATAGTGTAACAATTTAAAAACAAACCCTTTGGTTAGAAGCTTGTCAAAGGCTCTTTGAAGGCATTAAATACATTATATATACTGGTTCTCCTTTGTTCATACTTTTATTTACTCCTCAAAGGATTCTAGTAGGTTAGTCAGGCATAAATATCCTGCATCGAAACCATATCACTTTCTTTTCTAGTTTTTTTTTTTCTTCAAAGGTTATGTTTGCCTAAGTATTTAGTGATCTTGCCACTATTAAGCCTTCCTAAGCATAAAGTGCAACTTTTACTTGACCAGGGTGCCCTTCTATATGGATTGGGATTCACATTGTCAGTTTGCCAGTTTTTTGGCTCATTAGCTGTTTATAATGACAGGTTACACGTTTTGGCTATCAATTTTACAATTTCACCCTTGAGTTCCTTCAGAGCATTTGGTTGGATGTCATCCAGTCTTAATGATTTATTTACATCTACCTTGTCAATTAGGACTGCCTATTTTGAGCATTTTTCTCTGCTTATTATAATAACTCTGATCAGTATACTGTAAAAAACAGCTTGGAAATGAAAAAGGTCTCCTGAGGTTCAGTGTTGGGATCAGTCTTATTGAATGTTTTTATAAATTAAAAATTGAAGACATTCTATGATGTCTTCCTCAATAATGTGTAGATTTAGCATTTCATTCTTTTTCCCTACTATTTCTTTACCTGAACACAGATTTTGTGCTCTGATCACCAATTCCTACTGAATGCTAGCTTCCATCCTTGGTTGTATTTAAATAACTTTTTAAATTATTGACTTTGGTCCATTTCAATGTTTTGCTCAAATTCTTCTGTTTATGAAGGGTAAACATCCTCATTAAGAATTATTTGACATAGTAAGTAGCATTATTATCTGTGTTATTTTCAAATACCAAGGACAGTTATCAAGCATTCGACTGAAATATTCTAGTCTACAGCAAAAAGGAACTTGTTATAGAGAAGATTCTATTAGTATTTGCCCTCTCAACCCTATTCTTGGACTTGTTTTTATTTTACTTGGCAACAGTTCCTTTATTTTAAAAGATGGCACAAAGTGGTCCCAGAGCCAAGAGTAAATTAATGTAAGAATTTGTTCTTTATTTTAAAATTTTATGAGAAAAAAAAGCTTTTTTTCTTTATGATATTTATAGTTAGAATGTTGGAAATAAGGTGTTTTATGATTCAGAACATTGGATGTCAATTATTACTTTGATGGATTTGATACCTAATATTTGAAATAGCTTTCACCTCTTACCTCAACACAGCTCTTCTCTAGACAAAACATCCCAAGTTCTTTTAAGCAAAGTGTGGTCACACTTTATGAAGGATATATTCTAAAGATTTTCTAGAGGAGGCTAGCCAGAATGGCAGAGAACCTTGACTCCTCAGAATAAGCCACCATTGAAGGAACTTAGAATATATAGTTTGGAGAAGAGAAGGCTCAGAGGGGATGTGATAAATAACTTTTTTTTCAATAATTTGAAGAATAATCCTATGGAAAAAAGGTATTAGAAATATACTGTAGTAATAGAAGCAGCAGGTAAGAATTGCAAAGGAGATTTGGCCTTGATATCAAGAAAACACTTCCTACAATTTAGAATTATCTAAAAATGAAATGGACTTCTTTAAGGGATCGGGTTCCTCCTTTCTTACCTATGTTACTGCATAAGTAATCTATAATTTTCATTAAAATTCTTCACCTTTTCCCCCTCGATGAATTCTATTATTGTTTCTATTTCTATAAAGTATTTCATTGGTAGTTTTATTGGCATAGCACTAAATAAGTAAATTAATTTAGGTAATATTATCATTTTGATTACATTGACTCAGCCTTAACTTAGCTAAAGAAGATGAACCTAACATATTGGGGGCCCTTTTCTTGGTCTTTTAACATTTCATGGATACCAGAGTAGCACTTGGACTATCTGTTTGCTTATCTCTTATTCTTACTATAGAACCAGACAACTTCCTTGTTCAATTATTCATTTTTTCATTCATTCAGCATTTGTTGATTTATTTTAATATGAAAGACACTGTGCTAGGTAGCCAGTATACATTGCAAAAACAAAAACAAAAAACTCCCCAAAAGCACTCCATAGTCCCCTATGAGGAGCTTACTAATGAATATAACATTTGCATCAGTAAGTAAATTCAAGGCAATTTGAGAAGTAAGAGTGTACTAACACACACTGAATTGATCCAGAGAGGCCTCCAGTGGCACTGAAGTTGAGCCCAGAAGGCAGCTAATTATCCTAAGTGATAGTGATAAAGAGAGAGCACCTTCCAGGTATTCAGAACTGCCTACACAAAAATATCAGAAGTGGCAGATTGGTTGATGAGTCAGAGAAAGCCAAGTAGGTCTATTTAGCTAGACTGTTGAGTGTGTGAAAAGAAGAATGAGAAATAAGTCAGACATTCCCTCTTTCATGACTTTTTGACAGTTCTGTCCCCTTTTCTTCCCCCACCCCCAAAATGTCATTCATAGGACAGAGTGCCAAACTTATTGTTCATGTAAGCATCTTTTTATAGCCTGACTGATTCTCTTGGTTCATCATCACACTTATTGTATAGCAAGGACCTATTTCAGAGCTGTAGTTTATAACTGGTTCCCATCATAATAAGCTCTTGGGTACTCTTCCCATTCTGTTCTCAGGTTGAACTTCTCATGTATAGTCAAGATAAAAAAAATTGCAGCTTAAATTATTAAGAACTAGACATGTTGAATGAGATGTTCTATAAAACATATATATATACACACACACACACACACACACACACACACACACACACCTAGGTCTCTGACTCTTCTTGAATTTTTACACCTTATGCCCCCCCCCCCCCATGCTACTCTTTGATCCACCTCTTTGCTGTTCCCTGAACAAGACACTCTCTCAGTTCTGGGAATTTCTTTGAATATACCTCATTCCTGGAATTGCTCTCTCTGTTCATCTCTTCCTCTTGGATTTTTGATTTTCTTCAAGTCCCAACAAAAATCCTCACTTCTACAGGAAGCCTTTCCCAATCTTTCTTTAAATTTTTTTTTTCCTTTATGGTTCCCCACCTCCTAGATTGTGTCAGCCCAGTTTTTAGTGATCATCTTCTTAATTTTCTGATCCATGTTCTTTTCCTTCCTCCCTGCCTCTTCTTTTCCCAAGATGGCAGGTAATATGATATAGGCTGTACATGTGTTATATAATACCTATTTCCATGTTCGTCATGTTGTGAAAGAAGACAAATCACACTAAAAAAAATTATGGACCAAATAAAGTAAAGAATAGCATACTTTAATCTGCATTCAGACTTTATCAATTTCTTCTATAGCAGTGGATAATCTTTTTCAACATGAGCCCCTTGGAGTTCTCCTAGATCCTTCCATTGCTAAGAATAGTTAAGTCGTTGACATTGTTGTTACTGTACACAATGTTCTTCTGGTTCTGCTCACTTCACTATGGATCACTTCATATAAGTCTTTCCAGGTTTCTTGTGATCATCTTGTTTGTCAATTCTTATGACTCAATAATATTCCCTTACAATTATATACAACTTGTTCAGCCATTCTCCAATTGATGGCCATCCCTTCAGTTTACAGTTCTTTGCCACCATAAAAAAAAAAAGATCTGCTATAAATATTTTTGTACAAGTAGATCTTTTCCTCTATCTTTGATCTCTTTGGGATGTAGAACTAGTAGAGGTATAGCTGGGCAACTCTAGCACTTTCCCCCCTTGACTATTTCTAATTTATACTGTATATGTATCTTATTTGTATATAGTTATTTGCATGTTATCTCTCCTTTTAGATTGTGTGCTCCCTGAGAGCAAGTACTATCTGTATTTTTTCTTTGTTTCCTTAGCATTTAGCTCAGTACCTGGCACAGTCTTAATAAAGACTGTATGACTGGTATAAAGTTTACCTGTATCTTATCTTTCTGCAGTGCATTTGTTGTCTGTCACCCCTGTTCTATCCTATAGGATCTCTTAAAAAAGAAATGCAGATATTTTAGGCTAAACAAATAACAGCCCTAAAAAATGCAAAGCAAAGCAAAATCCCATGTCTTTTTTTTCTTGCACAACTTCTTGTTTTTAGTAGTCTTTTAAAAAAATTAATCAACAATAATTTATTAAGTATTCACTATGTGTTATGCACTGAACTAAACACTGGAGATACAAAGGAATTCAAAGAACTTATTCTAATGTAATAGATATTATGAAAAAATAATAGGTCTATACAAAATCCATACAGAGTTAATGGAAGGTAATCTTAGAGAAGAAGGAGCAGGCTAAGAGAAGTAGTTTACAAAAGATGCTATTTGACATGAGTCAAGAAAGAATCCAGTAATTCTGAGGCTGAGATGAGGACAGTGAGTGTTCTAAGACTGGAAGAAAAGGGAGTAGCCAAATCAGAGGCACAGAGAATGGAGGTGGAGTGTCATGGTTGGTGCAGTGATAAAATATGGCTGAATTCTAGAGTGCATGGAGGGGAGTAAAGTGTTCAAAGACTGAAAAAAGATAGAAAAGATTTAGGTTATGAAGTACTTTTAGTGTTTTTATTTGGTCCTAGAAGTCATAAAAAACCTACTGGTGTTTATTGAATTGAGAGTGGACCTTGTACCTGTCCTTTAGGAAGGTTACTTTGGGAGTTGATGGAGGATATATTGAAATGTACAATTATACAAAAGAAAGGTGATGGATGCCTGAATTTGGGTAATGGCTCTGTGAATGGAGAGAAGGGAGAATATAAAAGATGTTGTTAAGGTAGAAAAGACAAGAATTGCCAGTTGTTTAGGTGGATATATAAGGTAAGAGTAAGAAGTAAAAGATGGCCTGTAAAATTACAAATCTGGGAGGATATGGAAGTAGATGGGTGGTGCCAGACCTGGAGTCAGAAAAACTTGGATTTCAAATCCCACTTTAGATACTTACCTAGCCCTATGACCCCGGATTAATCACTTAATTTCTGTGCCTCCAGTTTCTCATCTGTAAAATGGAGATAATAATAGCAACTACTCTCCAGAGTTGTTACAAGAAAAATATAAAGTACCATTTGTAAAGCACGTTGCAAATCTAAAATACTGTATAAATGCTAGTTCTAGCTCTTAATATTCAGGGGAAATGTGGAAAAATAGACACTCTAATACACTGTCAGTGGAACTGTGAACTGATCCAATCCAGAAAGTTGTAAAATTGTTTATATCCTTAGACTCATCAATACCATTGCTGGGTCAGTTTCTCAAAGAGACCAGGAAAAAGGAAAAGAAACTATATGTTCCAAAATATTTCTAGCATCTCTCTTTGTGGTGGCAAAGAACTAGAAATCAAGGGGATATCCATCAATTGGGGAATGAATAAACAAATTGTTATATATGATTGTGATGTAATACAATTGCACTTTAAGAAATGATGAGCAGATTGATTTTTTAAAAATTTTGGAAAGAACTGCATGATAATGAAGAGAAACAAAGTAAAACTTAGAGCTAATATATATATATATTTCATATTTGAAGAATAAGTTGTGAATATTCAACTCCAAAGAATGAACTGAAAAATATCACAAAAAAAATTATATAGACATATCTGTTTCTGGGTGATGCCTTCTATGGTGTGAAGAGAAGAGGATAGGGGCTCATATACCTGGAAATAAATTCCATTATTATAAATAAATAAATAGTTCATTGAAAAATATTTTTAAAAATATAAATGCTATCCCTTGTTGATGGAACATCCAGTTAGAAATGTCCTATAGGGAAATTGACAGGCACTTTTTTTATTTGATGTAGTAATGAAAATCATTTTAGATCACTCATGTCCCTTATTTGATATTTACATGGGACTGTCTTACATGGCAAATCATATGAACTGAATCTTACTTCTCTTTTCACATACATTATGGGTTCAACTGTATCTATACCTAACTGAAAAAAATGTTAGAATCTTGGCATCTGCTGTGATGATGATGATGATGATGAGAAGAAGCAGCAGAAAAAGAAGAAACAGTCTTATGTATAAACACTTTTTTTCTTTTCATTCAGATATCTTCAAACACATCACATCCAGAGGCTCCTGCTCCTGCCAAACAGTGTGAAGAGTCAGCCCTGTTTCAATTTGCAGAGGTATGGTAATTTTTCTTCAAGATACTGGTTGGTGCATGTGAGTTTGTGTATGTTTTATGGGCAAAGTCATGTATGTAACTCTTTATGACCATGTAATTATTTAGGAAGCACCTAAGTAGTTGTGAAATTAATGAGTATGAAATAGTCACTTTGTCATTAAATCATATAGTAGGATTCTGTGGAGAAACAAAACAAAACAAAACACCTTTTAGTCTCAGGAAACCTTGAGATGGGAGATTAATAATGGGCAGTGAACTCTAGGTGTGGTATTCTAACATCTGTGATATATCACCCATAACACTCTTCTCTGTCTGGAGCTTCTGGTTTCTCTTGGTGTAAATAGAACTAATCATCATTCAGGAGCTTTTCACATTCTATAATAACTAATCTTAGAATAGTCTCAGAATAGACTAAGTAAGTGTCAGTAACTCATTCATTTTAAAGGCAGTATGAGCTGTCAGGATAAGCCCAAGATCACAATTTGTTGATTTTCTTCCAATGATGACACTGAATCGTTTCATTTGTGCCTTGTATACTTGCGGTCATACAGCTACAAATTTGACCTATTAAAGCACTCAGCTATCCCTTTAGATATACTTTAGTGATTGCTAATATTTTTCTTGGTATTTCAGCTCTGGGTAGTTTATCTTGCTATTTCTCATCCCTGAAATGCTCTGTCCTAATTGTCCCTTGGCACCCTGGTTTCTTTCAAGTCCCAGCTAAAATCCCATCTTCCTCAGGAAAATCCTCCCTTTCCTTCTTGATTCTAGTGCTTTCCCTCTTTTTATTATATCCTATGTATCCTGTATATTATATGTGTGTGTGTATATTTGATTGTGTGGTTTTTGTTGATTTTTTTTTTTAGGTCAGGAATTGTCTTTTGACTTTTTTGTGTGTCTCTAGTGCTTATTACAGTTCCTGGCTCATCCAAGGCTCTTCAGATCCTTACTGATTTGACTTACTGTCTTAATCCTACACTAATATTAGACAGACTCCCTCAGGAACCCAGATTTTCTTGGAATGCTGACCAGAGAGAGAGAGAGGAAAAAGAAAAAATTGAGACATGTATAAAAAGGCACTTGGAGGCATTGATGAAAAGGGAGACATAGGATCTTGGACATTGCCACATAAACCTTAGCTTTAGTCCTGTACTCATTCCTATATAAATGTATAAAAGTTATTATCAAACTTGAATGGAGTTGGCACTTTGTATATTTCTTTCCTTTTTTTAACCCTAAAGAAGAAAGTGACAACTTCCATTCAAATATTTCGTTATCAACTATCATCTGCAAGATATTATATGATTGGGGCAAATTACTTAACCTCTTTGGGCTTTAGTTCCCCCATCTGTATAAGGAGAGGGTGGGAATAGATTGCCTCTAAGGACTCTTACAGCTCTAAATCTTTTTAAATTAATTTTTCAATAAATAAAAATTAGTTTTCCTACCCCACACATTCTTATTATTGAGAAAAGAAAGAAAAAGGAAAAGAAAATAAATCCCTGTAACAGATATGCATAGCCAAGCAAAACAAATCCCAGCATTGGCCATGTCCAAGAAATATATGTCTCATTTTTCACCCTGAGTCTATCATTTCTCTGTCAGGAGGTATGAGTAGCAAGCTTCATCATCGCTCTAGTTCTAAATCTATGATCCTTTGAAGAAGTCTGCAGCCTGGTCAGCTCTGGAGGAATGAAATATAAGATAGCTATATAGCAAAATAGAGGCAGCTAAATTGCTCAGTGGATAGAGCACTGGGCCTGGAATAAGGAAAGCCTGAGTTCAAATATGGCATCAGACAATTACTAGCTGTGTGACCTGTGTTTGCTTTAAGTACAATGGAAAAGGAAATGGCAAACATTCTGGTACCTTTGCCAAGAATGCCCCGTATGGGGTCACAGGGAGGCAGACATAGCTAAATATGAAAAATGACATAAAAGTTGCCCTTATGATTCAGAAGAAGAAAATATAGACAGTTGGAAAGGCTCATTCATAGAGATGGAATTTAATCTGGTCTTTGGCAAGGAGGCTGCTACAGTTGTTCAGACATGAAGTAATGAGGACAGTGGAGTTAGGAAGAAGGGGACAGCTGTCTGTAAGAGATATGACTATCTCACTGTTGTGAGTATGACTTATTAAACTATAAATTCTGACCTATTCCTATAGTTAAGTGTATTTTTTAGTGTTTAATTTCAAAATGATGAAGATTGGGAGGAAAAAAAACATTTTAGGTATGGAGAAAAAAGTAATCAGTGAAATGTTCTGATTAATATCAATATCCATTTGACTGGGATAAACAACAACAACTCTGCATAATGTCTTTGTGGTGGTTAAAATTTCCAATGCCCTATGTTAGAAATAAACTAAAATGATCTATGGCTCACATTCAGATCAAATCCTTCAGAAATTAAAAAAAAATTATCATTCTGCCTCTTTAGATAGTTATATCAAATATTAGTTTACCACTTTTCTGGCATGTTTATCTGCTTTCTTCCTAATAGCACAACATTTATCTTGGCTGTTTGGGTGTTGCTTCATGAAACTTGTAATAAAAAATACCGTATAATTCTATTGTCTCATAAAGAACAATTAGGTTGATGAATTCTGAATAAATTAACATGTTGTAATAATCTTCCATTATGGAAAACAGACCATTATTTTCACTGTCTAGAGGGATAGTTTGTAGCACTTATTTGCCTTTATTGTCATCCATTTGGTGTTAATAAAAATTTTAAAGTAAAGAAAGAAAACATCTGGCAAAATGATAATTCGTTTTTCGTGTGGATTCTAAGTCAATCCCTTCCAGTTCTTCAGAACCATTTGTTTTTCATTCAAGACAGAATGGATTTCCTTGTTCTCATGTTTTATTGTTTTAACACTCTAGGATATGAACAATAAATGGATAGTGGCTAATCTTTGACATACCTGATATTTAGCACATTGTAACTACCCCAAAGTATTTATCTTAGTTTTTAGATGCAAGCCTCGGATTGAGCAGCTGGTGCAATGGTTTATAAAACAGTTACTGCCACTCAGCCATGATTTACATACTATGTAAGCAGTAGAATCATTGGGTTCATTATTAGCTCAATGCCAAAACTCCTGGGATTCTAGTGAAGTTCCTTCCATAAATGAATCTGATATTGTAGGGGCAGTTGTTCTGTGGATCTTGGAAGGGAGGAATCACTGGCCGACTAATAGACCAAATGATCATTGACTGCTTCCTTTTCTACTCCTCTGCCATCTTTTCTTCTTTTTCTTCCACCTAGTCCTATACAGTCCCTTTTGATTCATGTAATACCTACGATTTTGGGCCCTGATTCTTCCTAAATTGTTTCTACTAAAGGAAAAAAATATCTCTCCTCACCTAGGAGAGAGTTCCACAGAGAAACAGAGACAGATATTACCATTTCTGCTCACACTCAATTTTAGGAAGCCAAATAGAGCACCCTAAAATATGAAGATTAAATTAAACAATTGATAGAAAAGTCACTGTACAGTCATCAGTTTGTTATCAAGGCCAATGAATGGACAAATCACAAAACAAAGTGGTTAGGCCAAAAAATAATTTTCATCTGGAACTACATACTATAAAATTCATTTTTCTTATATTTTCTTCATAAATTTTGCATATATTCTCCCTTCTTGAGTTTTGCTTAGCCTACTATTAGGATTAGCTTGTATTTCCTAAGCACATACTATGAATGGCCTTAGGGGAAATAGTCCAAAGGTATGTTGAATAGCAACAGAGTAGTCTATTAAATTAAAATTTTAGCCCATATATAATTTACAAAATAATAACTAAAAAGTAGTAAAGGAAAAATCCCTGAGCTGTTGAGTCAGAGGACTTCCCATAAACTTGGATAAGTCATGTTAGACTCTTTGAATCTAAAGAAGGTGAATGATATCCAAAATGAAGGAATTTGACTAAATGAATTCTAAAAGACTTCTAGCTGTAAAATTCTATGATTTGGTGACCTTTGGCTCATGTGAGAGAGAGAGAGAGAGAGAGAGAGAGAGAGAGAGAGAGAGAGAGAGAGAGAGAGAGAGAACAGAGAGAGAAAAGAAGAGAGACAGTGATATAAAACATTTATTAAACACTACGTGCCCAGAACACTCTCTATAGCATTCTGTAGTTACACTCATATATGTAGTAGTGATATCCCTAGAGTTTAATGTAGTGCCTGACACATAGTAATTAATTTATCAATAAATGCTCTATTTTTCTATATGTATACTATATGTGGGTATACATTTTATACAATAAAAACACATACTTGCATTTATATAATTGTGTACAGTATTAGTAGCAACAGCAAAAGCAGCAGCAGCAGTAGTAGTATCCTAAGAGTTTATTATCCATACATTTATGGATAGCTAGTAGCTAGCTAGTGCATTTATTAAACATTTACTATGTATCAGGCACTATACTAAATTCTGGGGATACTACTGTTAACTACTATGACTACAACTAAAACTACTACTACTACTACAGACTACTGCTACTACTGCTAACACATAAAGAAATAAAATAACTACTAAAAACCTTTCAAAAATTCAATGCTTAAGGTTTATAAAATGCTTTATACATTTAAAGCATTGTGTATGCGTGCGTGTGTGTGTGTGTGTGTGTGTGTGTGTGTCCTTTGGATGTTACATAGCCTGGAAAGGTCGGTGCTATTAGTATCCTAATTTTAGAGTCAGGAAAGTTTAGGCTAGGAGAAGCAAAGGAACCTGACCAGACACACACCAGAGTAAATGTCTGCAGTTAGATTTCACTTTAGGCCTTCCTGACTCCAGGCTCAGTCTTCTTCCACTGCATCTAATTGAATAACGGCAAACCTTACTAGTTTCCATTTCAACAGGGAAGGGAAAACCTAGGAGAGGTGGGGTGAGGAGGTCTTTGGAGAGTGAGTCCAGGTGTGATTGAGGGGAAGCATTGTCAAGATCCTTTTTAAAATGGTGGTCCCTAAGGAAGGAGTTACCAATCAGGAGAAAAGAGCTTCAGAGTAGAGTATCTCTAGGGTGACTTGGGGAAAAAGGAGGAGAAAGGAGATTGAAGAGTGATACAAGGGCTCATCACCTCACACCTAAACTATTTAAGTAGCCTTCTGGTTAGTCTCCCTGCCATAAATTTCTCCCCACTCCAATTCATCCTCCATTCAGCTATCAGTGATTTTCCTAAAATGCAGATCTGAACATGTCACCCTCTCTCTCACTCAATAAATTCCAGTGGTTCCCTCTTACCTCCAGGATCAAATGTAAAATCTGCTTAGTTTTCAAAACCCTTTATAATCCACCCCTCCTCTCCCTCTATCTTTACAGTATTTTCAGTCTGGGCCCCTTCAAGTTCTCTCTGATCCCATCACACTGCCCTTCGTCCTATTCCTCTACTAAGACAATTCATCTCATGACTCTAGATGTTTTCACTGGTTGACCCTCATGCCTGAAATGCTCTCCCTCCACATCTCTACCTCCTGGATTCCTTGATTTCCCACAAATCCTAGCTAAAATCCCACCTTCTACAGAAAGAATTTCTTGATCCCTGTTAATTACAGTGCCTTCCTTCTGTTAAATATCTACAATTTATAGTGTATATCTTGGTTGTACATAGTTGTCTCTTTTCTTAGTTTGTGAACTCTTTGAGAGCAGGAACTGGCTTTTTTTTTCCCTTTATAAGCCCAGCACTTAACTCAGTGGCTGGCACATAGTAGGCACATAATATTTATGGACTAAGTACAGGAGTGAGCAAAGTGAAGTATAACTTTTAAAATGCATGCATCTCTGAATGGGTGGTATGTGAAATTTAAATGTTTTGAGAATATGAACAAAGCTATAATTAGGGCAATTCTGCATTGTTAGAAGCTGTTGGTTATATGGAAGGTAGCTGTTACATGTTCTCCTGGAAGGTTTTAGAAGAAAATTTAATTAGTGTACACCTAGCAAGGAAATTTGGTGTTCCAGCATATGTCAAGGAAAGCATTATTATAGATCCTTTCTATGAGGTACCAGGGATTCTCCTTCCCCAAACCCTCCCTGCCTCAGCCCTGTACACACTCTTTGAAATCTATGTGCCTGTGTTTTTCCAAGGTTAGACAATAATATAATTATGGTTATATGCTCCCAGGAGAATTTATCCATGACCCATACTATGTACCCTACCTACGATCCATGCCTTTTTGCCTATAGAAGATTATTCTTTTGAATTAATTACTGCTCATTATGGCTATTGCTTTTAATAAACATACTGTCTCTGGATGCAGAAAACATTATAAATAACTACTACCTTTGATATCTAAAAGGGGTTCTTCTCTTCAGGTCCATGAACTTGTTTTTTTTTAATATTTTGAATGTACAGAATGAGAATAGAACAGGAGAACTTGCATAAAGGATGTCATCAGAAAGATATAGGATCTGAAAAGCAACAATGTAATGCCATTATATGTCAGGGACCAAGTCATCCTTTTAAATTTCCTGAAGATTTATGTGAATAAATAGCATATTCTCACAGAAATAAATGAATGAATATTTTTATGATTGTATTTAAATATAATGGGTTTCCCTGGTACTCTTTATTTTTATGAAGTTAAAAACATATTAGAGGTCCATAAGATTCACCAGACTACCAAGGGGGCCTGTGACACACAAAAAGATTAAAGACCTCTGGCCTAGTGTAATAGAATTCTTCAGACCCTTTCTCCCATGATAGTAAGAGTTAGGAAAATATAAAAGCACTGGTTGGTTTGCAAGAGACAGGTTGCTGAAAGAGGGGAGTGAAGGATGGAAAATGGAGATGTGGGGAAAGAGGAAGGGAAAAACCACATATAGTAATTTTATCTGGGGCTTGCCTTGTTCAACACACAGTTTAATCAAGACCTGACTATATGTGCACCAATTAAATTGTCTTTTAAAAACCTTCTATGAGAATGTGTAACCGTTACCTTTCATATAACGAGCACCTTCTAAATTGGCATAGAATTGCTATAATTATAGCCTTAGCTCATACCCCCAAACATTTTCAATTACTCCATAAATCACCCATCCAGATAGAACACCCAGGCTCTAAAGATTTGGATTTTTTCCCCCTTCTTTCATGTGTACTTTATAGGCACAAAATTATGATAATTAGATATTAGCTAGAGATGAACTTCCTAGCATTTCTAGAGCCTGGTAGGGAATAGTAGAGGGGGAGTAAGAGAACCACCCAGTGGGACATTTCATCTAAAAATCCCTTTATCACTGTGTATTGTAAATTTCTCACCATGATAGTATGTAACTGAAAATTAAGGAAAATAAAATGTTATAGAGTAGGAAAAAAACAATTTACACATCACACTATTCTTGGACAGGCCTCCAATAATAATATCAAGCAGAATCAATTATTTAGCATCACATATATCTGTAATATGATTTAAACAGCAGGAGATATTCCTGGATACCATCCCCTATGACTTTTCATTCTGATTATATGACCCTCTTACATTCTTTCTCTTTATTGCTATCACTATGGGAAATGATCAAATGGACTAGGTTTAAAAAAGAAGGATTCTGTTCCAGGAGAGCTATAATTCATTGTGAACATTGTTTACCCCAAGAGTTGGCTTTTCTTATCAAATGGACATTTATTAAAGTTAGAAAGTATTTTCATTTAACAGGGAGACACATTAACTAACATGCTAAGAATGGCATTTGACTTCTTCTTAACCACAATTGATTAAAAATCCATTGTTGTATTCTCACTGCAGATTCACCAGCCATCAAACCAAATGAAGAAAATATTACTTTGGGGATTGGGGTCGAGGTACATTTTTACACTTACAGGGCAAAATGCATTCATTTTCCAAATAAAATCTAAGTAGAAGATAATGAAAACCAATACAACACTATCAATATGTTTCCCATGATTTTTTTTTTCCTAATCAAAACCCATGTAGGCTGAATTTAGTCCTTATTAGCCCTGGTCTTACTATGTAACCATACTACCCTTCCAATAAGTAAAAATGAATTTTCTATTTGTAACCTTTCTTGTTCGCACATAAATAGGTTAACCAGTTACTAGTAAAGAAAAATCTGTTCATTTTTTAACATAGATTCTAAGATTGGATTCCAAAATATAACCAGATCCAAAATTTTCATGCTTTAATATTTTAAAATCCTGATTAGCCTATGATCTTCTCTGCCATGTACTCACAATCAATGTAAGCTGTAGCTACACAAAATGAATTTGGATGCTTGATATTTACTAGATGAATTTAAAGGTAGATAAGCAATATGATCAATTTAGAACAGAAAACTTTTCCCACCACCTAAGATCAGAGACTCTCAGGGTTGCAAAAGACCACAGAATATATTTACTTCAATCCATGCTTATTTTCCTACCTGTGTATTTATATGGCACATAATTTCATTTGAGTTCTTTTAAACATAGGGGAGGGGGAAAGAGATAGTGAGTCAGGCTCTTCTGTGACTGAAATGGAGAAAATCTTTATTTGATTTGATCACTCTCATGACAGCTGTATGAAGAATAGATTGGGAATTAGAAATATATAAGGCACTAATGAATTATTTATATGGTTCATATATGTAATTAATGATAGTCTCCTCACTAATAAGGAGATTAAGAAGCTCTTACATGAGTCCAAGTAGGAGATGTTAGGTACCTGGAGAACAGGGACTTCTTTGAGTGGAAAGGAGACATTCTAAAGATGCTGTGGAAGGTAGAATTGGCTATCACTTGGCAAGTGTGATAATTATATTGTCTGTGTTTCTATGTAAGTCATTGATAAACAGGCTAAATGGCCCAATCCTAAATATAGAACCCCTGAAGATTCCATTAAAGATCCCTCTCCAAATTAATATTAATAACTATACTTTGAGCCTGTTGATTCAGTCCATTCCAATCACCTAATCTCTCATCTTGTTAAAAATTATCAGTGGGGAAGGATTTGTTAAATCCTTGGTTGGCTTGTCAGTCTAGTAACTGTAGAAACAAAAGAAATTAGATGAATTAATTCATCATGAATCTGTTCCTAATTAAGCCACATTGGCCCTTAGTCATTGGTGATTTCCCTTTCTAAATACCCCCAAACCATCCCTTTAATAATTCTCTCAATAATTTTGCCAGTAATCAAAGTCAAACTCATCAGTTTGAAGGTTCCACTAACACTTACCTTTTTTGAAAAGCAAGCTAGCATTTACTGTGTTCCAGTCCTATGGCAAACTCTTGATCATTTCATATCAGAATCTTAAATAACTCATTTTTATATCTTTCTGAAATAATTAGTTTGTATATTTAGAATTTGATTCTTGAAGGCTTCCTATGCCTCTTGGGCCAACTTCCTCTCAAAGCATTTTAAGACATAGAAGCTACTTAATCTTTCTCTAAGCTCTTTGAAACCTACTTTCCCAAAATCTAGTATGATGGTCAGACAATCCACTTTACCTGACCTCTCTTCACTCCATCACCCCCCTCCAAGTTTCCCATCATTTCTACTTTCATGACTCATTTATCCTTTTGACTATTGAAAAAAATTAAACCTTTTTCATCAAGTAATAAAAACTGATTTCCTCTCTCCCTCCCTCAGCATTAAAATAAAAACAAAAACCTTTTAACATGCATATTCAAGTAGAACAAATTATATAACATTATCCCTACCTGTCCCCCCTTTAAAACTCATTCTGAACTCGCATTAGCTTCCATTCAGGAGGTGAGCCACATGTTTCATCATCAGTCCTAAAATCATTGGTGGTCATTATGTTGTTGAGAATTGATGTGACTTTCAGAACTATTTTCATAGTGCTCTCATTGTGTTAATTTTTCTTGATACTTAATTTCTTTTTTTTTTAATTTTATAGTATTTTATTTTATCATTTCCATGCATTATTCATTAAAGACAAAGATCATTTTCTTTTCCTCCCTCCCACACCCCGTAGCCGACGCGTGATTCCACTGGGTATCACATGTGTTCTTGATTCGAACCCATTGCCATGTTGTTAATATTTGCATTAGAGTGTTCGTTTAGAGTCTCTCCTCTGTCATGTCCCCTCAACCGCTGTAGTCAGGCAGTTGCTTTTCCTCGGTGTTTCTACTCCCACAGTTTATCCTCTGCTTATGAATGGTGTTTTTTCTCCTAGATCCCTGCAGATTGTTCAGGGACATTACACCGCCACTAATGGAGAAGTCCATTACGTTCGATTATACCACACAGTGTGTTTTTCTCTGTGTACAATATTCTCCTGGTTCTGCTCCTCTCGCTCTGCATCACTTCCTGGAGGTCGTTCCAGTCTCCATGGAATTCCTCCACTTTATTATTCCTTTTTGCACAATAGTATTCCGTCACCAACATATACCACAATTTGTTCAGCCATTCCCCAATTGATGGGCATCCCCTCATTTTCCAATTTTTGGCCACCACAAAGAGCGCAGCTATGAATATTTTTGTACAAGTCTTTTTGTCCATTATCTCTTTGGGGTACAGACCCAGCAGTGCTATGGCTGGATCAAAGGGTAGACATTCTTGATACTTAATTTCACTCAGGATCAGTTCATATTAATCTTTCCAGATTTCTCAGAACGTCCACTTCATTATTTCTTACATCACAGTAGTATTAAATTTCATTCATATATTCTAATTTCTCTAGCCATTCCCTAATTGGTGATCACCCTCTATAGGTGAAGGCTGCCCATGCCCTGGCAAAGATTGCAGCTGTCTCTAACCCTGACATTGCTTTTCCTGGAGAAAGGGTGTATGAAGTAGTACGCCCATTGGTAAGACTCTTAGACACACAGCGGGATGGACTCCAGAACTATGAAGCCCTCCTGGGTCTAACTAATCTGTCAGGGAGGAGTGACAAACTCCGGCAGAAGATCATCAAGGAGAAAGCCTTGCCAGACATCGAGAATTACATGTTTGAAAACCATGGCCAGCTGCGGCAGGCAGCCACAGAGTGTATGTGCAACATGGTGGTCAACAAAGAGGTGCAGGAACGGTTCCTGGCTGATGGGAATGACAGGCTAAAGTTGGTGGTGCTGCTCTGTGGGGAGGATGGGGAGGATGATGACAAGGTCCAGAATGCTGCAGCCGGAGCCTTGGCCATGCTGACTGCTGCCCATAAGAAGCTCTGCCACAAGATGACCCAAGTGACGCCCCAGTGGCTGGAGATCCTTCAGCGGCTCTGCCTCCACGACCGTCTATCAGTCCAGCACAGAGGCATCGTCATCGCCTACAATCTGCTGGCCGCTGACCAGGAGCTGGGCAAGAAGCTGGTGGAGAGTGAGCTGCTGGAGATCCTGACCTTCGTGGGCAAGCAGGAGCCTGATGAGAAGAGGAAACAGGTGGTAGAGGCCGCCAGGGACTGCCTCATCAAGTGTATGGACTATGGCTTCATTAAACCCTTCTCGTAAGCCAGAGGCCAGGAAAGGGGGGAGGGTCAGTAGGGCCCTGCGTCCTGGGCACAAGACCAGGGGCTCCTGGATCATTGGGGAGTGGAGAGCAGCATTCTACCCCCACCACCATGCAGGGATGACTCGTGACATCATGGGAACCTGAGTATCTGGGGATATCTGTGTGGCCCGAGCTGTGTCCTGCTGGCTTTTGCCTTATGCCCCAAGAAGCCCTGGCTGACCCAGTGCCACCCCCCCCACACACACACACCTCCTACTACTGTGTCCCAAGCATACGTGAAAGGGCATCTCAAGGGATCAGGGAGGAGTCATTTGGGAAAGGCTGTGTAGGTTCTTCTCCATCAACTCCAGAGATCAGGACACTGATTAAATGTCTTTTTTTATTTGCAAATGGAGTGTGTAAGGTTGGAACTGGAATTAGAGTAAATAAAGAAGAATGCTTTTGCCTTTGGAAAAAAAAAAGCCTTTATCTTGTTTCTTGGATATCTTTGAGCTATAGACCTAACTAGCAATATTGCTGAGTCAAAGGGTATGCACAGTTGTAGAATTTTTTGGACATAGTTCCAAATTTCCACAATGATTACAGTTCCTTCAACTGTACATTAATGTTTTTTCCCACAGCCCCTCCAACATTTTTCACTTTCCTTTTTTTTGTCAGCCTTCTAGTCTGAAGGATGTAAAATAGAACCTCAGAGTGATCTTAATTTGCGTTTTTGTAATTATTAGTGATTTGTAGCATTTTTTCATGTAGATATTGATAGTTTGGATTTTTTTTCCTCTAAAAACTGTGTTCATAACCATATCAATTTGGTAGTGGCTTTTCCTCTGATACCTTTGATTCAGCTCCCTATATTTCTTAGAAATGAAACCTTTATTAGAGGAACTTACTGGAAAGATTTCCTCTCTAATCCCCTAATGACTGGTTTTGCTTCAAATTGTTGATGCATTGGTTTTATTTGTGCAGAATGTTTAAATTTTGAGTACTTAAATTTAAATTTTACCTTCTGTGAGCCTCTATCTCATTTTTGCTCATGAACTCTTTCTTTCCCTATTTTCAATTTGGAGCTTATCTTCCTGTATGGTTGTTCTATATCTAATTTCTGCTGGATTGCTTTCCAGTTTTCATACCAGTTTTTCTTGAATAATTCTTACTCCAGTAGTAAGGTTTATCAAATTTTAGGCTATCGATTTAACTCACTTTTGTATGTTGCATACCTAATCTCTTCCAGTGATTAACCTATTTCTTAACTACTATCAAATAGTTTGGGGTTGTTTTTTTTTTTAAACCCTTACCTTCAATCTTGGAATCAATATTGTGTATTGGTTCCAAGGCAGAAGAGTGGTAAGGGCTAGGCAATGGGGGTTAAGTGACTTGCCCAGGGTCACACAGCTGGAAAGTGTCTGAGGCCAGATTTGCACCTAGGACCTCCTGCCTCTTGGCCTGGCTCTCAATCTACTGAGCTACCCAGCTGCCCCCATCAAACAGTTTTGATTATTACTGTTTTGTAGTTTGAGATCTGATACTGCTAAGCCTTCCTTCCTTCTTTTAAAAAAAATGTTATTTTAAATCAGTGGTTCTCAATCTTTCTAATGTTGTGACCCCACAATACAGTTCCTCATATTGCAGTGACCCCAAACCAAAAAATTATTTTGGTGGCTACTTCAAAACTGTAATTTTGCTACAGTTATGATTTGGACTGTAAATACCTGATATGCATTATGTATTTTCATTGCTACAAATTGAGAGGTTGAGAACTGCTGTTTTAAATAATTATTCATTATTTCCTAATTTCTTCTTTAAGGTCAGATTCAGATCAGGAACAACTTCCTCTTTCATCTATGAATGAATGAATGAATGAATTAATTAATTAATTAATTTAATTAACATTAAAACAAATCAAGAATTTATTTCTGGAAAAAGTGAGTTCTGTTAGATATCCTGATAGCTAAAGTCTCTCATCACGCTACACAATAATATACCTCTTTGCCAGTTTTGTGATTTGTTTTGCCAACTTATCTATTTCTTTCTTTTGGACAATGGTCTGTGTTATGCTCCCACAACAAACTTTTTTCTGCCAATTCCTTCTATTACTTCTAACCCCAAATATTCTCCTGTTCCTGGATTACTTTAAGTGAATATGCATTCTTAATATGCTCACTTACTAACCTACTAAACCTTTTGCCTAGTGCATTCTTACTAAATAAAGTAAATCCTTTTCTAGACATATCTAATGACAAATCACATCTAAATAAAATTTGAAGTTTGCTAAGTACTTACCCTCCCAACATTTTTCTTAAAGGAATTTATTTTTATTCAACTAAACTGCAAATAAAATAGAGGGAACGAGGAAGAGACATGACAACAAGAGGCTCTCTCTTTGTTGGACCTCTTTCCCTCAGCCCTCCGTATTTATAGGTCACCACTGCTCTGTTAGCCTTAGGCTTCTAAGTCTAACGGTAGGGATGGATCACAGTAACCTTTTGAAATAGGTAGCACAGGTTTCTGGTTTTCATCTGTAAAGTAAAAGAGAAAGAAGTTGAGTAAGTAATTGATTCACCTGGAGTCACAGAGCCAGTAAATTTATCTGATGCAGGATTCAAACTAAGGTATCTTGATATCAAGTCCTGTACTCTAGACACTATGACATGTTGCCTTTCTTGAGTTCTATTTCACCAAGCCTCATTTGTACCTGTGATGTCATTTTTGCCTCCGTGGATTGGTATATCTAATTCACTTTTATTTATTATTCATACCTCATTCAATTATATATTGACAACTTAGGTCATGGATTCTCTTCCTAGTTCCTTCTTGGTTATTGTCTCCCTTGCATTACTATTAATTGCTTCCATCACCTTCATGGTCAGTGATTTTTAAATACAGTGATAGTATTGAGAGTAACAGATCAATCTACAGTGCTATGAAAGTTTACTCTGGGTATATATGTCATAAATATATGGAAATTACTGAATGAATGTCTGAAAGAGGTATTTCATGTTCCATTTAAAATACTTTGCTCTTTAATGATACAGGGTTCAGTAAAATTCAACAACAATATAGGTAGATACCTGCTTTGTACAAAAAAAAAACAACAATCTAGGTGGGGGAAAATAAAAGGATAAATAAGTTGTGGTACCTGCCTTCAAGTAGCTATATTTTAATGTAGGGAAGGAGCAGCTAGGTAGCACAGTAGAGAAGAGTACAAGGTTTACAGTTGGATAGACTCTTCCTGAGTTCAAATCTGGCCTCAGACATTTACTCACTATGTGACTCTGGGCAAGTCACTTAATGCTGTTTGCCTTTGTATCTGTAAAATAAGCTGGAGAAGGAAATGGCAAACCATTCTAATATCTTTGCCAAGAATAGTCTAAATGGGATCATGAAGAGTTAGACGTGACTGAAAAATGACTGAACAACAATAACAAAAATGTAGAAAAGGCCCACCTTCCTTGTAGTGATTAATTGATTTTTACTAAATCACTGATTTCATCAGTGTAGGGAAATTTTGGTAAAGAAACTCTGTCAATGAAGATCAATACCTTCTCTGCCACTTCTAATCCTGGAGAGCTGCCTAGGGGGACTAAAAAACTAAGGGATTTACCAGGAGTCACCCAGCCTACATGTGTCAGAGGTAGAATTTTTTTTTAAACCTTTACCTTCCATTTTAAAATTAATATTAAATATTGGTTCCAAGTCAGAAGATCAGTAAGAGCCAGGCAATGGGGGTTAAGTGACTTACCCAGGGTCACACAGCTAGAAAGTGTCTGAGGCCAGTCAGGTAGAATTTGAACTCTAATTCTGAAACCAGCTCTAGATTTTACACCATGTTGATACTCTATCTAGCCAAATGATCAGTAAGTATGTAAATCAGTCACTCTCATACTGTAACTCAAATCAGTCAATAGCAAAGCTTAAATCCTCTCACTTCCTGATATTGCTGGATAAATGAGATATTTACTGACTTGTTCTTCAGCATCCAGGGAGTACAGTAGGTTACGCTTGACTAGAATAGGGCAGAATTAGCATTAATAAGCAAGAATAATGTTGATAAAAATGTTGCAGGTTTTCAAAAATATGCACCGTGGTATTTTTTCAATACCTATTCAAGGATTACTTACAGTGGAGCAAATCATAGTTTTATTTTAACTAAAGTTATGGTGTCTAATTGTAAACCATCCTAAATTTAAACTTATCAAAAATCTGCCTGGCAGACACATCAAGCCTCCTAAATAGGCACACCAATACCCTCTGCTCTGGGCCACCTCTCCAACCCACAAAGGTTTATAATTGGGCAGGAAATCCATAAAGGATATTCCTACAATGTCCAAAATAACCCTCTTTTTGTATAAGGTTAGGTAGAGACGGCTGGTCCAGGAAATGCCCCAAAGCAACCTATAAGAACAGAGCTTCTGAAATCATTGATTATCCAGGACTATTCCATACATGAACAGAAGTATAGAAATATTTCTGTAAAAATGAGAAGGAAGAATAAAGAACAGAAGTGATATGAATAATAAAAGCTAGCATATGTGGTACTTTAAGGTTTGCAAAGCATTTGACAAGTATTTCCTCATAGCAATCCTGGGAGGCAGGAGTTATTACCCTTTCCTTTTACTGATTGGGAAAAAGCAGGCAGAGATTAAATGACTTGCTCAGGGTCACACAACTTTTGGGTGTTCCAGGCCAGTTTTGAACTGAGGTTCAAGACTTCCTGACTCAAATTCAGTAGTCTTTCTACTGTATCATTTAGCTCTAAAATATTTCTAGAAGATGTTGTCGTTTCAGTCATGTCCAACTCTTTGTGACCCCATTTGGGGTTTTCTTGGCAAAGATACTGGATTGGCTTGCCATTTCCTTCCCCAGATTATTTTACAGATCGGAACTAAGGCAAACAGGGTGAAGTGATTTGTCCAGGATCACACATCTATTAAGTATCAGAGATTGCATCCGAACTCAGAAAGATGAGTCTTCTTGACTCCAGCCTGGCACTCTCCACTGTGCTACCTAGCTGCCTGTGTGTAACATTGAGAAGATATTAATACACACACTCAAAGTGAAATCTTTTCACTGGGCTCAAGCAGTTATTGCACCATTTGTTTTCCATTTCATAGTACATGCTACTTACATTGTAAATTATTTTAGTAAAATGTGCCCTCCTCCTTCAACTAGTAGTCTATAAAATTGATGAGATTAGGGACCGCATCTTTACATCTTAATATCTCCTTGTTTCACAACACTTAACACTCTTTGCCTTGTACATATAACGGCCTGCTAATTTTTATAATTTGATTTTATGTTTTCCATGGAGTCCTAAGGAGACCAATTTTTTATTGGTGTTTGGCCAAATGAAAGTGATTCTATGGATTTTAGTTGTGGTGGAGTCAGTGCTTTTCCTGCTTAGCTTCTATGTCATTTAAAAATCCAAAAGGGGGAAATTTTCTCATGCTGCACTCAAATGATAACCAAGAAAATTATCACCTTAAAAATAGCCACCCAAGCCATGTTTGAAACTATGTATTGTGATTACTGAGATTTACAGTAATAACAAACAATGGAGGATTCTACTTATTAGAATCAGTTCCCCTGATGGGTGTCTGCTTCTTCTGGACCATTATACAATCTCAGCCATGCTTCACTTTACTCCCAAGTCTCCTCACTTGCTACTTCCTCCTTGGTCTGGAATTATCAACCATGGTCAAATCAACTTGTCAATCAAATCATGGTTTCTGAATGGCATATTTCTTCCCTGCTTCCCCACAATCCTAATTACCAACCTTGTAATTTGTCTGAATATAGTTTCCTTCCTAAGTTATCACTACTCTTTGGGTGTTTTCTCCCCCATTAGACTGTAAGCTCCTTGAGAGGACAAACTGTACTTGATTTTTTTTATTTCTCTTTCCAACTCAGTATAGTGCTTAGCAAACACCACACACTCAGTTCCCATTGAACTAAACTTCAAAAATTAAACGGGTAAGGTAAGTACATTAGGAAGCTTTGAGCGCTTGGCAAAAACAAACAATATTTTAAAGATTCGGTGAAAGTTTGAGTATTTGTGAGCAGATGCCAGCTTTCTGGTATTGTAACATTCTTTATGTGGATTGTTTTCAATGTAGATCTCTTCAAATACATCGCAATTGGGAAGTCCTGAGCCAACGAAACGCTGTGGGAAGTCGGCACTCTTCCAACTAGCAGAGGTAAGTTTCTAAGTAGCTTTCAGTTTGAAAGTCACTGAAAAGTTTAATCATTAAGAAAAATCCTTACATTTACTCATCAGTTCTCAACAGTAGCAGTGATAGGCAGTTCTCAGCAATTAGAGTCTATATTCCCTAGTGTTTGGGGTCAAGGTTAAACTTAAGGTAAGAAATTTCTGGTGGTGAGATTTGCTAAACATTGGAAGAAGTTACCAAGGGAGGTTGCAAAATCACTTTCTCAGGAAGTCTTTAAAAATAGAATAGTTTCTCATTTTCTGGGCTGGCTTATACATATGCAGCTTGAGGGCAGAAGAATGGAATAGGTCATTTGCAAAGCTTCTGGTTATATTTTCCATGCAAAAAGCTTTGGCTGGCTACACTTTTAAAGCAGTTTGTGTTTGTTTGTTTGTTTGTTTTTAAAGAAACTAATGGTTTATCAACATGATCTAGGAAATCTTATTTACTACTCTTAGACATTACATTGTAAAAGCATTAGGAAGTGTGGGTACATGTTATGCCTTACTGCATCAGAATAGATTTTTGTGGAATTTGGGCGCCAAAAGGAATTGTGGCTATAGAGGGTGTGGGCTATGCAGGAGGCAGTATTTCTCTTGTTCATGATATGGTATTCTCTCACAAGAATAATATATACTTTTTTGTCTCCATTTTATCAATAAGAAACTGAGACCTAGAGACATGGACTGGTCAAAGATCACACAAACAGTCATTGGCAGAGTGGGGTTCAGATCCATGTTGTAATATTTTTCTGTTATAGACACTAGGAAACACAATAGAGAGAACTTGGAGTCAAGTCAGGGAGAACTGAATGTCAATCCATCTTCAGACACTTCCTAGCTATGTGCACTGGGCAGATCACTTAAACTCTGTATGATTCAATTTCTTCAACTGTGAAAGTGAAAATGAGGGTAATAATACCACCTAATTCTCAGGATTGTTGTGAAGATCAAGTGAGATAATATTTGTCATGTTTAAGATAGTACGAGACACATAGTAAGCACTTCATTTCCTTCCTTCTGTTTTCCTCAAGAGAATGGATAATTAACATTCATAGAGACCTTTAATGTCTGCAAAATACTTGTACAGGTTGTCTTATTTGAACCTCACAATGACCTTCCTCACCTATCTCAGAAGATGCTCTTATCCCCATTTTACAGATGAGGAAATTGGGTCCAAGAGAAATTAAGTAACTTGTCTAGATTTACTTACAACAAGAGTCTTTGGCTCTAACCTGATGGAGATAATGTGTTTTCCTTTTTGCCAGAAAAAAAAAAAGATAATAAGAAAGACACAAAAGATTAGGATAGGATTTCCAAAGGGACTTCAGAAGTCAACTAGCCCAGCTCTCTCATTTTACAGATGAAGAAACCAAGACTTTAACTTGGATAGTGCATATCAAAGTTAGGATTTGAAGGCTAAGATCTTCCAACTCCCAGTCTAGTTAGTACCTATTTTGTTACATCAAGCTGCCCCATTTCTATAATACCTTACTTCTGAGCCTCATCTCTATAGTTGCTGTGTGTTGTTGTGTCAATAAAATGGTGGAAATGACTATAGAACTTAGAACATGATGTTACTGGCTTCCATCTCCTCATTTTAAAACATTCTATTTTTAGAAAAATTTTTATAGGTTGGAAGATAGAAGGGCAAAATAGTTTTTTCAAAAGGGAGAAAAGTCTTTTGAACACTTTACAGCATCATCATGTATTAGTTTAGAAGTATAATTTGGTAAGAAATGGCGATTGCAGAAGGAAAAGGGATATTTGGAACATCAAAGGAGTAATAAGCAAACAGTATTATTTTATTAATGAGTCCAAGGCTGGCATATCATTTTAAGATACAAACCCCAAAACAAGTATATAATGATTGATGTAAACAGTCCCAAGAAATTCTGAGGATAAAGAGAAATGTTTCTAAAAAGCATTTGGTAATTTTATAGCAAAGCATTACTTCATTTTTAAAGAAACCATAAAGAATTGGTCAAAGAAAATTCAGTTCTTAAATACAAGGGAGTAAATTAAGCAAATTAGATCAGTAACTTTTCATTGAGATTTCTAGAAGAGGAATAAATAGACTGGGAGATGTGGGGCTTAGTGACATTGTAGAGGGCAATTAAGAATATGTACACTACTATTTGGAGTAACTTTTAGAAAAGTGGATTGTTTTAAATTCACAACTTTTTTCTTTGCTCTTAGGCAAGGCAGTTACTATCTATAAACCTTGGTTTCCTCATCTATGAAATAGAAGTAATAGCATACTTCCTTTCTCCTAGAATAGTTGTGAGAAGAGAGTGTGAGAAAAATATATACATATATACATATGCATATAAGGTATCTGTATATATACATATCTACAGACACATCCACACAAACACATATAGATGTAAAGTCACACTAAGACTTTTGGGACACCTTTATATACTTGTACACATCTACATGTACACATGCACACATCTACACGTAGACACTATGGATAGACAAGTGATTGATACTATTTAAAATTAATACTAAATGTCAAGTAGCCAAAAAAATCCAGATCCAGCAGTATCGGAACCATCAGTATCAGATATTCCTGTGTCACAATAATATGAACCCTGAGTTGTTTCTTTCAGTGGTTTGATAAGGAGGTCTTTTGCTTTTGTAAATACCTTGCCTTGAGATAGCAACTGGGCAAAAAATGGGGTTTTTTTAAAATTATAATTCATGCTAAATCAATCATTCTTCAACCTTGCAGGGAATGAATCCCAAATATGAAACAGATGCTATGTCTTGGCAGATTTTTAAATTCTTATGTCACATTGGGGTGATACTCATCACATTACTGAAAGAAATTCATTGTAAGTATATAGGAATAGGGACTGGACTTGCAATTCTAAGGTGAAGAATTCCCCTTTACCGAGGCAACTGATTGTCTTAGTAACGTGCTTGGGGTACTGAGTGGCTAAGCAGTGTGCCCAGGGGTACATGCCCAGTGTGGCAATCAGACCCCAGGTCTTTCTGACTGCCATGCCATGCCAAACCATGCCACAGGTACATAAGAAGCATTTAGTCTTTGTCTTGGGGCTCTATGCCATTTGGTTTTTAAAATATGCTTCTGGAGAAACTAGACAGCCCCCAAAATGAGCATTTCCCAAGAAAATATTTCCAGTCTTACATAGAAGGCATTCCACAAGTCTTAGAATAGGCTTTGTTGTTGTTTTTTAGTCACTGGAGTCATGCTCGACTCTTCATAACCCCATTTGTGGTTTTCTTGGCAAAGACACTGGAATGGTTTGCCATTTCCTTCTTTAGCTCATTTTGCAAATGTGGAAATGGAGACAAGCAGCACGGTTAAGGGACTTGCCCAAGGTCACATAGCAAATATGCATCTGAGGCCAGATTTTAATTCAGGAAGATAAGTTTTCCTGACTTCAGGCTTAGCACTCCATCCACTGAGCCACCTCCCTGCCCCAGCATTTATTAAGCACCCACTATGTGTCAGGACCTGTGCTAAGTTCCAGAGATACAAAAAAAGGCAAAAAGGAAACAGTTCCTACTCTGAAGGAGCTCACAGTCTAATGGAAGTAAAACATACAAACAAGGCATATAATGGCTACATTGTTAAATATTAAAGTTTCAAACTGCCCAAAAAAGTTTTTAGACATTCTGTATAATAAGTATCATTATGGCAATAGTATATATTATATTAATATCATGATATTAATAGAATATAGATTTGGGCATATCATCCTGCCCACTAGCATATTTCGTACTAACTAAAATATATATATATATATATATATATATATATATATATATATATATATATATATTTACCATGATGTGAGTCAACTATCAATAGAAAAAGGCCTTAGTGTTTCTTAGCCTAGTGAGTCCTTAGCCCTTAATAGCTGCTCTCTATCCCTGAATTGAACCAATGGTGCTGCTTCCGTTATATTCCATGTTCAGTTTCATCAGGACTTTGTTTCCCCAGGAAATTCTTTTCTGTAATGTCATGTATATAATGGAACATGACAAAACAGGTGTGACGTTTTTTTTTAACTTTTACTTTCTGACCTAGTAACAACTCTTAAGACAGAAGGGCAAAGGCTAGACAAACAGGGTTAAATGACTTGCCCAGGGGCACATAGCTAGGAAGTCTCTGAGTTCAGATTTGAACCTAGAGCCTCCCAACTTCTACTGTACCACCTAGCTACCCCATGTTTTAGGTAGTTGAAGAGCTCCATGGGTTTCAATAAATTTGCATATACATATAGGTATATAATTATATATAATCTAATATCTGATTTATATGTATAATTTAATCTAAATATAACCATTTTATATGATTAATCTATACATGTATATAAGTATATATAATTTATAAGTTGTATGTGTAATATAATCTAGATATAATCATTTTATATAATTAATCTTGCATATGATAATATATCATTTTAAGTGCGGAGCTCTGACATTTTATCAATAAAATTAACTTTTTACCTCCATTATGATTTGTAAGATAAAACTACCATGGAGTATGCCTATGGCAATTAGAGTAAAAATCATGAAAGTTTTTAGTACCCATTTTCCTCTTTTCTGAAAACATTTATTCACATTTTCTTTAGCCTATCTTTTTACACATTGGAGAATGTTAATACCACGTTTCACTACCAAGTAAGCTATAACATATGTGATGGGAAGTACTTAAGAAAAGCTATTACCTGGCCAAAGAAAAGATTCTGTTTTCTAGCATCAAATAACAACATCCTGAGCCTAGCATTTAAAGCTCTCCAAAATCTGACTTTCTGGTTTTATTTCCTATTACTCCTCTTCCTGCACTCTCGATTCCAGGCAAACTAACCTGCCAGGGGTTCTTCCATTTATGGAACCCCAACTCTTATTTCTGTTCCATTCACAAATCATTTTGAGTATAATGTACTCACTTTTTAATTCTATCTAGTAAAATCTCTTAACTTCCTTCAAAACATTTTACTTGGTAGAGAAAACAGAAGTCTTTATGATTCCCCTCAACTATTTACAAACCTTTATCTCTTGTAATTGCTTTGTATTTATTTATATGTTTATATGTCAGCCAACCCACACTTATTAAATACTCATTATGTGCCAAGGGACTGTGCTAAGTGCTCCTTTAGGCCATTGTTTTTTGTTTTTTTTAGCCTTTGCCTTTCATCTTATAATCAATATTATGTATTGGTTCCAAGGCAAAAGAAAGGTAAGGTAGGTTAAGTGAGTTGCCCAGGGTCATATAACTAGGAAGTATCTGCGTTTAGATTTGAACCCTGGAATTCTCATCTCTAGGCCTGGGTCTCAAGCTACTGAGCCATCTATCAGTCCCCTTGGGGAGGAGTAGTATTATTTTGTCTTTTAATCTCAGGCACTAGCATATAACCATGAGGCAACTACATGGCACAGTACATGGTCCTGAAATCAGGAAAATTCATCTTCATGAGTTTAAATGTGGCCTTAGACACATACTAACTATTTGACCCTGGGCAAGTTATTCAAGCCGTTTATCCTTAGTTTCCTCCTCTTTACAATGAGCTAGAGCAGGAATTGGTAAACCATTCTGTAATATTGAAAATTAATATTATGCCAAATTTAATATTTAGAAATTGGTTTGGAAATATAATATTAGTAACTGTGGTCACCATTTATAAAAAAATTAACCCTTAAGTCATGAGGATGATAGTAGCTTTTTTGTTTGTTTGTTTTTTTTTAACCCTTACCTTCCGTCTTGGAATCAATACTGTGTATTGGTTCCAAGGCAGAAGAGGGGTAAGGGCTAGGCAATGGGGTCAAGTGACTTGCCCAGGGTCACACAGCTGGGAAGTGTCTGAGGCCAGATTTGAACCTAGGACCTCCCTTCTCTAGGCCTGGCTCTCAATCCACTGAGCTACCCAGCTGCCCCCAATGATAGTAGCATTTAACAATTTAATTGTAATATAAATATAGTCTAAGAAATAAATAAGGACAAAAGGAAATAAAAACATTTCCTAGCCTACCACCCTAATCTTCCAGCCCACAAGAGTGTTTTTTGTCCAAGCCACCAACATGCCAAATCACAGAAAGACTCCCAGCCAAAGACCTCCAGAGAAGAGCCTAATCTCCTCTATGATCTCATTTTTTTATAATCCTTTCTCCATGTCACTTCCTTTTCCTGTGCGCTGGTCTGTCGCATCTCAGGAACCAATCAAAGTCTCTCTGACTCAGACCCGTAAGCCTTAGTTCTGGGTCATGATCCTAGGGCTCTTAACTTGTGACATCTGTTTGGAGCATTCCAGCCATGCTAATGGGATGGCTTGGACAAGCAGAAAATTCACAACCCTGCGAGGGATGGGTTCCCTTTACAATAATTAATATCTTTGTGAAGAAAATCCCAGATCAGATGATGAAGAGTTAGAACTGACTGAAAATGACTGTGTGCTGAAGGACTGTGCCAAAGTCTCAGCAGGGCAGGAACCATTTCATTTTGTAGTTTTATTCCAGCAACTAGCATAGCACTTTGCAGATAACAGATATTTAAGAAATATTTGTAGAATTTCTCCAATTTGATTGGTCTAGGACATGATAGCAAGGTCACTTTTACAAGTATTTCAGACACATCCTGTGTGCAGCCTAGCTATATAAAACTCTAGATTTTAAAATGACAGCATTCTTGGTGGTATGAAAATACCGACACAGCCAATGCTAAATCATTACTAAAATCAACATATACTCACTGGAATATCTACTATGTAAGAAGAACTGTGCTAGGCAGTGAAAGAGAGGAAGACCCAATTTCTTGCTCCTAAGCTAGTTGGTTAGACAAGGGCTAAACAAATTAAATAATATTACATTTCTGAACTTTGGTTTTTATATGGGGAAGAGGATAAGAAGGGCAGAAATATTTATTTTTTACCTGATATCTGCCAAAGCCCTTCACAAATATTATCTCCTTTGATCCTCATAACAACTCTGGTAGGTAGGTGCTGTTATCCTCACTTTACAGTTGAGGAAACCGAGACAGAGGTTTATAGTAAATAGCTGAGGCTGCATTTGAACTCAGGAATTCCTGACCAGTCCCCCATCCTTCCTTATCTGTGCCACTATAATCTTATCACTGTGGTAACTCCTTCCAGTCAGTCAATCAATCAATCAAATATTTATTCAACACCATGGTTAGTATTGGAATGCAAATGAAACAATCCCTACTCTTGAGCAGCTTGTCTCAAAAACCATTCTACCATATATGTCAGCCAATAAATGCCCTTTGATTCTAACACTCCTCCATGTTCTCCCATAAATATTTTATCTGACATCCACCCATCATGCTAGATCACTTTAATACGCAGCAAGTAACCAGTGAAGGATGTGGTTTATCCAGCTGTTACTCCATGCTTGTTACATGAGGAACATCATGATCCCTCCTTTTTTAGCTATGAGAGCTCTCTGCTGATGTCTTTAATAATACCTATCCTGTTCAGTTCTCCATTGATAATATCATGCCTATTCACATTTTATGTATTTCTCCAATTGCTCTCTGACCCCCAGTGTTGTTACTTTGGAGATTAAGGTATTCTGAGACTCAAAGGTATATACCACATTCCCAGAAGAATATCCACATGTTTTTTAGATGGATCTTTATCTCAGGGAAAAACTTGGGCTCATTAAAAATAAAGTACACAGTTTCACAAAGACAATATGCTGGCTCATAGTGAACTCTTCTGGCTTTGCTGGCTCTTAGCAGAAAGACTGCCTTTCTTTTCCTATTCAGTTCTGATCCCCTTATACAAACACCAATAACAACACCAACAACAACTAGCGTTCATGTACTGCTTAAGCATTTGCAGAGTGCCTTACAAATATTATCTCATTTTAGATTTAAATAATTGCCAGTCTTAAAATGAAAAGAAGTATCAAGATCAAGACAGTGCATGATTAATTGCTAAATGAGTGTGAGACACAATGAGTTGCTAACACCTTGGGGGACAGAAACAACAGTGGGCATGATAAGGGACTGAACTGGACTATTAACCATGGAAAAGAACAAAGTTGAAAGAAATTATTTTTTGGAAAAGATTTTAATTGCTAATTGAATATGAGAGGTGATATAGAAGAAAGAATAAGAAATGATTCCCCAGATTTGGAACCTAGGTGATGGGGAGAAATAATGACAGTTCAGTTAACAGGAATAGAAAAGTCAAGACGGGGATAGAGTTTTGGTGGGGGAAGATCATGAATTCCCTTTGAGAAATTTAAGTTTGAGATACAAACTCAATTTCCAAGTGCCATATCAGCTACAAAGCTAGACGTGCAATATTATTTCACACACACATACACACACACATTTTAAAATTGTATTTTTTCCAAATTACATGTAGACACAATCTTTAATAATAATTTTCTGACATTTTGTAATCCATGTTCTCTCCTTTCCCTCCCCTATTCCTGAGACAGTAGGTAATAATGATATAGATTATGTATATGCTATCATAAAACACCTATTATTTATACAAGGAAAAAATTCATGAAGGAAATAAAATGAAAATGGTATACTTCAATCTATACCAAACACTAGCATTTCAGAGAAAAGGCTTGATTGTAGGTGAGCTAGTGGAGAGTTTGGGGGCACTTAGAAAAAGGGATAGAGTTCTCTAGGAGCCAATATGTGTTCATTAAGAACATGAAAAAAGGGGCAGCTAGGTAGCTTAGTGGATTGAGAGCCAGGCCCTAGAAACTAGAAATCATAGGTTCAAATCTGACCTCAGACACTTCCTGTCTGTGTGACCCTGGGCAAGTCACTTAACCCCCATTGCCAAGTCCTTACCACTCTTCTTCTTGAATTGATTTCAAGACGGAAGGTAAGGGCTAAAAAAAAGTAAAAGAATGTGAAACAGTAGCTGCATTTCATTTTTTTTATAGACAGTGTCTACTAGACTAAATCAGAGGAAAGTTCTGCTCATCATAAACTTGAATTCTAGCACAACTTCTGAACAAGGCTCTCACAATGTCCATTTGGACAAGATGAAGAAAATGATATCAGATTATAGTATATTTAGATATCTTTGGAACTAAGCCAACAACTATACAACACCCCCTCCCCCCAAAAAAGTTGGATATATTATAGTAAACACAAAAGAGCTCCAAGTGAATTGATTGGAAAGAGCTAGAACAACTGAGGCAGCAACATCCTAAAGGAGGTAGTAAAGTACTGAATTTAGAACACCTGTGTAAGTATTGGCATTGAAAAGAAGAAATATTTCTTCTGAGACACAAGATTTAAAAAAAAAAAAGATAGTGGTCCAATAGAATTACCATGTTTAGTGTCTGGTAATCTTTTTATTTATTGTATTTTCTTCAGGGAGGGAGAAAAAAAACACTTTCCTCTTAGGTCTAGATATTGAAATGAATTAGAAGACAGCTTTGATGTTAAATTCCTCCAGAATTGCTCTTTTAAAAAAACACAAAATTGGGGATTATTGATCCATTTGGTTTCATGTTAGTCAAGGAGAATGCAAAAGCCATAGTTCATTTAGATATATGTAATCAGAGTTTAGAAAGGATTTTTCCCCCAGTGGCTTTTGTTTGGTTATTTTTAGAATTCTGATGTTTTAAAAAACAACTTTAGTTTAAAATCACATAGATGGGTAGGTAAAAAGTAATGTATATTAATGACTCTACAAATAAAATCTTATGGAAAACTGTGACTCATTTCTAGAATAAATGTGGTTACAATGTTGTCACAGTGCATGAAATATTAAAAAATCTTCTGAATAAATTCTGCTTAGATTATCAGTCCAGTCACTTCAGCAACCTCCACCATGTGAATATAGCAAGATCTCTCTGCCACTACCAAGATATCAGTTTATATGTTTTCTCTTATATTCACCCATATGTATTTTCGTGTTCATTGTCTCAATTTCCCCTTCAGAATATAATTTTGTCAAGTATAGAAACTCTCTGCCTCCAAATCTCCCCACAGCACCTAAAATCCTGTTCTATTGGATGATGATACACAAATGTTACTGTAAATCATTATAAATTCAGTAACACTCTCTCCTATGGACCACTGCCCCCAACCTATACTTGCCTTTGCAACCTTAAGTATCAACCTAGGAGATTGTCTTCTTTGTAAGATAGTCACTTATGAACTGCCACTGATGTGCTTTAACATTGATGGTGACCTAGAATTAGTTTTTTAGAAAGAGAATTAAGCAGGTATAACGACAAGACAGTTGTTACAGGCATGATCCTTTCAGAACAGGAACACAGTCTGTGCACATTCAAAGGGATAATAAAGGATGTGCTAGTGCCTGCTTGAACCAGCTCACAAAAGCTAGAAAAATCACAGCATGGGTATTTTATTCCTAGAAAATTGTCAAGTGCTACAAATCAGGGATTGGTGTATTGTTTTGTTGATTTTCTGGACTCAAGAATATGATGAGGCGCAGTTAGGTGGCTCAGTGGATAGAGACTAGAGATCTTGAATTCAAATGTGGCCTCAGATACTTCCTAGCTATATGTGATCTTGGGCAAATCACTTAATTCTAGTTGCCTAGGTCTTACTACCCTTCTGCCTTGGAACTACTACTTAGTATTGAGGGCATGGATTTTTTTTAAAAAAGTGATACAAAAGAATTAAACGTATAAACTTTTCCCCCATCTGATCCTATATATATTTAATTTTATAAATTTGATTAATATTTTGGTTTTTTCCCCATTAAATGTTAAAAATAATTTTTAACATTAAAATTTTTTTGAGTCCTGAATTCTCTCCTTTCCTGCCTCTCATCCCCCTTTTCTAAAATGGCAAGCAATCCCATATAGGTTTTAAATGTGAAGGCAGGTAAAACATTTTCACATATTAATCCTTTTGTGGAAGAAAACTTGAACAAAATAATTGAAGAATGAAAGAGTGAAATATTCCGACTCCATCCAGACTTTCTCTGGAAATGGATGACATATTTTATTGTGAGTCCTTTGGGATTATTTTGGATCATGATATTGCTGAGAATAGCTAAGTTGTTCACAATTGTTAATTGTACAATATTGCTGTTACTGCGTACAATGTTTTCCTTCTTTTGCTTCATTCTGCATCAGTTTATGTAAGTCTTTCCAGGTTTTTCTGAAATTCTCCTGCTCATCATTTCTTTTAGCACACAAGTATTCTATTACAATCACATATCACAACTTACTCAACCACTCCCCGGTTGATGAGTATCCCCTCACATTCCAATTCTTTGCCACCACTAAAAGAGCTGCTATAAATATTTTTGTACATATAGGGTTTTTTCCCCTTTTTGTCTTTTATTTAATTGGGATATAAACTTAGTAAAAGTATTGTTGGGTCAAAAGGTATGTACTGTTTTATAACCTTTTGACATAGATCCAAATTGTTCTTCAGAATGGTTGTATCAGTTCACATCTCCAGCAGTCTCAGTTGTCCCACATCCTCTCCAACTTTTGTCATTTTCCTTTTCTGTAAAACCTAATAGGTGTAGAATGGCACCTCAGGGGTTTTTTTTGTCTTCTCTGCTTAATAGTGATTTAGAGCATTTTTTACATGACTATAGATTGAGAACTGCCCATTCATATACTTTGACCTTTCATCAATTGAGCAGTGACTTGTATTCTTATGTATTTGGCTCATCTCTCCATGTATTTGAGAAATGAGGTCTTTATTAGAGAGACTTATAATTTTTTTTCATCATTATGATTACTGTTTATTTTTCTCCATTCTATTTCCTCTCATTTATCCTATTCTATCTCCTTTTATCTTGTTCATCCTCAGAAGTATTTAGTTTCTAACCTCTACTACCTTCAAGTTCCCTCTCTTCTATAGTACCACTCCTCTTCCTTCCCTTCTCATTTCTCCTTTCCCTCCTACTTTCCTGTAGGGTAAGATATATTTCTGTATCTAATTGTGTGTATATGTTCTTCCCTCTTTGAGCCAAATCTGGTAAAAGGTACAGTTCAAGTGCTATCTTTCCCTCCTTAGTAAAAGCTCTTTGGGTGCCTCTTTTATTTGAGATAATTTACCCTATCCTTACTCTTCCTTCCCCATTTTTAGATTAAACTTTAAAGTATGTCTGTGTCTGCTTTTATTTTCCTGGAGATCCAGTTGTTAAACATTTACTAGTACATTGCTAGCATAAATCATACGATCAGAACTAGAAGTGGCCTAGGTGTCATCTAGTCCATCTCCCCCATTTTAGAGATGAGGAAATTAAGAGCCATAGAGATTCTGGTCACAAAGCTAGGAAATAAGCTTTCAGACACAGGATTTGCACTTTGATCTCCTCACTCCAGAGTCAGCACTTTTTCTACTGTTTCTCTTAAACTGGTTAGGAGTTAGAGTTGAGGGGTAAGGTTAACATTTACCTGAAATTGTCTCATTGGAAGGGAGAGGTCTTATATAACTTTTCAAATAAGTTTTTGAAATCTTTTAACCACCCTGAAATGTTCTTACAACCTCATCTCCACATAAACCAATTTAGCTCCCAGGGCATCCAACATTTAACTACATACCATTTCATGAGAATTAACATAATAACCTGTTTTAAAATAGATTATATAAACTCTCAGAAATGTCATTATGCAAGAAAAATGACAACCTCTCCCTCTCAAGTCTTATGGAAATGCAGGTAACTATGTTTTCTTTCTTTAGTTTTTAACTAAAAAGCAGACAACCCAATTATTTGGGCATCACAGATGAAAGATACCCTTATTCCTTCAGGATGTTACATATGAAAAAAGAATTGTAAAAATTATCTATAATAAAGAGAAAGATATTTTGTAATCTTATTAACTATATTTTATTATTTTAAGATGCTAGCTTATGCTAGTAAATAGTATTATCTTAGCTTTATTTAGATGTAAGAGAAATACACTTCATGAAAAATGCTGCTAAATATGCCCTACAGACTGGGCCTGTTCTTTAATTGATAACTGTCTGAGTAGAAAGAAAAATTCTTGAAAAAGAGTATTATCAGGAGCTTTGCTTCAAAACCTTTCTGAATAAAAAGGAGGGGAATTTTCCAAATAGACACCCCTTGCTTAGCGATCAGTGAGTTATTATTCACAGACAAAAACCTCTTAATTGTTTGTTACTGGGTCAAGCTTCTACCCTGCCCTATTTTTAATCCAGCTAGCTTCATGGAGATATACAATAAAGGACTTTTCAATCAAGATATGAGAGAATAAGTGAGATGGAGCCAAGTTCCTCAGATACATATCCCCCCATCCCCCCCAAAAAAACCAACAGCAAAAGGAAACAAAATACTCAAGTGATCATGTAACAAATTAAAAAATATACTATCCAAAAATGTTACCAAAAATATTATACAACACTTTGAGTCAACTAGTGTAGCAGAAGTTGTTAAGTGTAAAATTTAGGGTTGAGACTGAATATATTATTTAATAGTCGCCAGGGATTTAAATTCTAAATCCCAATGAAATACTCAAGTCAGAATAGAATTTTATGGTGGTTTATTTACAATAGAAGGAAGAAATTAAGAATGAGGGAGAAAGAGGGAAAGGGATAGAAGATCTGCTCTGACCTGGCCTGAGCCAGGGGGAGTTCAGAGGCCTCAGCCAAGGTGCCTTCCCAGAAGATTAAATCTAGCTTGGCTTCCATCCACGAGGCCTCCTCCAAGATGAGGGGCCTCCTTGGAAGCTGGTGCCTTCAGAAAGCTAGGGAAAGAGGATTTAGCCTTAACACTCACCACATAGTTGAGTAAGGGAAGCAGTCTCAGGCCTCCATGCTCCAGCCTTCCAAGTCAAGAACCACCACAAAAAACCACCAAAGTCCGCAAAAGCAACATCCCTTCTCACAGGAAGTCATACGAAATATAAAGGCAGTTCTTTACATCACTTCCTGTGTCTCACATGTACCAATGATGGCTTAAACTTAGCTTAGGACAGCCCAAGGGGTCAGTCAGTTGTTTCTGATTTGTCACTTGCTTACACACACAGGTCAGAGACCATCCTCCCCTACAGTTAATCCTTAAATGAGGGTGTATACATTCCTGGTTGCTAGACTTCTAAAGACTAAGCAGAATGGAGTAAATCTAAAATTCACAAAGCGGTGCAAACAGAAAAAGAAATCTGGCAGAATATCTTTAGGAACAAAAGAAATTAAGCAAGAATTAACATTGGTAACAAAAAAATTTTAATAAAGATCTTGAAAAAATGTTGTTTTTTAATTAAGGGAAGAACTCAACCTAAAAATTAAAAAGATGCAAAAAATTCAAGTCAATATGTATGTATTAAATGCTTACTATGTTCCAGGGACTATGCCAAAGGATTCAAAGAAAAGCTAAAAAAAGGTGTTCACAATCTAATAGGAAGGCAGTATACATGCAACTATGTGAAAACAAGCTATATTAAGGTTAAATTGGGAATTGCTTCAGAAGAAAAGCACTAAGAATAAAGAGAACCAGGAAAGACTTCTTGTGAAATATGAGACTTTATCTTAGACTTGATGAAAGGCAAGGAAATGAAGAGTCAGAGACGAGGAATGGGAATGTCATTAGGAATATAGGAAGAGCCAGGGGGCCAATCCAGTATCACTAGATCTCAGGTAAGTTAGGAGATATAAAGTAAACATGTAAAAAAAAATCTAGATGTCTGAAATGCTAGGTAGTGGCCAGGTTACAAAAGGCTTCTCCTCTATCTAGGATGGTATTGATTTGTCACAGACATGGCTTTTGAGAGCAAAGACATCTCACCTGAAAGGCAAGTGCATCACACAAAATCCAGGGAAAAAAATGATTTCTGTAAGATGAGATAAATATTGAGAGTGTAATAGAGAATTAGAAATAAGCAATAGAATCATCAAACAACTCACTTGCTCCAGCAGACAACAGTATACTATAGATAAAAATAATTGCTAATTTATGTAGTGTATGACAGATATTGTGGTAAGTGATTTACAATTATTATCTCATCCTTGCAAAAAAACTGAGCGATAAGGTGCTATTATTACTCCCACTTTACAGGTGAAGAAATTGAAGGAAATAGGTTAATTGATTTACCTAAATACAGCTAGTATCTGAAGTTGGATTTGAAATCAGGTCTTTCCTACTCCAGGTTCAGCATCACAGCCAGTATATGACCCAGCCAGCTGTCTTCTAGATAATAGATAGTATACATAAAGAAGAAATAGTAGAGATTCAGAAGATATATGAAATACACAAAGAATTAGGAAACATATAGAATCAATTGATAGATCTGGTATATGGGTCAGGGTGCAACCATCTTTGAAATCTCAGAATTGGGGGAGGGGAGAAAAAAAACAATCACAATATTCTAGGAAATCATTAAAAAAGATTTCAGAAAACTAACAAAAATCAGCTATACTATATAAATAGAAAGAATCCATGGGACCCCAAAGAAGAATCTAAAAGTCTATTTTTATGCACATTAAATACCAACATTTTAATGACAAGGAAAAAATATTTCAAACCTCCACACTTGCCTATGTATGAAATTATTTATGAAAGAACATTACTCAGGCTCTTATGGAATAGATGGGAAAATCAGAATACTTCTAGAGACAAAAGATATACATTTAGAAAGCAATTTTGGATTTGGAGTTGGAAGTTATCTTAATGATCATCTCATCCAATTCCTTTATTTTGAGAAATTCCTTGTAGGTAAAATGAGAAAGTTGAAAGAGTTGACCTCCAAGCTCCCTTTCTGGCACTAAATCTATGATTTTATGATCCTCTGGCTTCCAGTCTAACACTCATTTCCCTGTGTACCACATTGCCTCTTTTGAAGAGTTTGCAAAAAGACATATGTGCTTCAAGGAAGTCATCCAGGAAGAACGAGCATGGCTTTTCAGCTGAGAAGAAAAGGGCTTAAAACAATGAATAGTTCTCAAATCAAGACAAACCAGGTGCTGTAGTAATGGCTTACCTACATACATGACAACTGAATATCTACAGTGTGCATTTTCTCCTGTAAGAGTTAAAATTGGGGGGAAACTGAGGCAAGCAGAAATTAATTTCTCTCTGCAAGGAGTATTATATTTTTATGAGGTTTATTAAAGGTTAAGGACTAAAGAAAATACAGAATAAGAAAGCACATGTCCAGGCCCAGAGAGGCCTAGACAACCTCACCTACATCATGAAAGAGACGTGTCTGCTGGGAAGCGGAAGTAAGAAAGAGACCCAGTAGCCTTTACAGCCAGGTTAAATAGAAAATTTTGACCTCTTCCAGGTGGAAATCTCAGTGAGATTAGAGGGCATTCTGGGAGCTACCAAGGACTCCTGGGAAATGGAGTCCCAGGTTCAAGTCTCCATTTTTACACTATATTTCCATCTATAATTTCTACATGTATGTATTTAGAAATTATAGATGGAAATTATATAAATATTATACACATATATATAATTTCAACCTTAAAATGGCCCTCTATAGATCCTTCTTCTATTTTCATTTTAAAGATAGGGAAACTGAAGATTAAAGAGATTTTTTTAAAGTAGTTTGCCCAAAGTCATGCAATTAATAATTAATTCTCTGAAGCAACAGTTGACTCCAGGTCCATGGTTCTATATTACTCTGCAATACTAAATGTTTCAGAAAGGTTTTTCAGAGAAAAGGAAGTGGAGGACAGGAATGGAGTAATAAAAAGGAAGGATGGCATCATATAGAATCTTAGAGATAGAGGTGATCGATATTCTAGCCTTCTCACCTTGCAAATAAAGAAAGTGAATCCCAGAGGTTAAGTGACTTGTAGGTCACACAGGTAGCAAGTGGCAGAATTAGAATTCAAGTCCAGCCATCTGAGTTCAAAACCAGCTCTCCTTCTATGAAGGAAGACAGATAACCTCAAAGTGAAACTCCTTTCTTTGATGAAGGGGAAATCAAAATTAAATAGTTAATCACATATGATAGGAGAAAGTTAATGAAAGTGATTACATAAATTTGAAATAAAAAAGTAAATTTCCTCCCAGGTAAATGACTGAAGGAAAAATACAAATGTGCAAATTAAATTCACTATTTGCAAAGTTAAATGTCAATAGACTAAGGCCTTCAATGAAAAATAGAAGAACAACATATATTTGTCTTGACAATGTAGAGAATAAACTATTTTTAAAAATAGAAGTCATTAGAGGCAAAATTCATGTGTTGGAAACATAAGCTCTAAAAGGAATATAGGCTATTGGAAAATATTTGTAGTAAAAATATTGGATAGGGGCCTCATCCAGAACCAAACATGCATAGGCATCTATGTGTATGTGTATATGTATACACACACACACATACACACAGCCGACTGGGAGGCAGAGTGTATAGTGCCAAACCTGGAGTCAGGAAGATCTGAGTTCAAATCCAGGCACAGACACTTACTAGCTGTATGATCCTATGCAACTCATTTAACCTTGTTTGCCTCAGTTTCCTCATCTGTAAAATGAACCACTCCAGTGTCTTTGCCAAGAAAACCCCAAATGGAGTCACAAAGAGTGGGACATGACTAATCAGCAACAACAACAATTATATGCATGTGGGTGCATCTGTGTGTGGGTATGTGTGTATATATCTAAAATATATATATGGATGTCTTAGATATATTTCTATACACATTATATATACAAAGATATACATATATGTACATATGTATTTGGGCATATCTGTATATCTGTATGTATCTAAAACAAAGCTCTTCTCCTTAGTAGAGCAGTGGTTAAATCAAATTAACAGATAATTTTTGGAGGGGGGGGGAGCTGAAACCTGAAGAAATCTTTAAATTTCTTAATAGAGAATTACAAGTCAAGATAGCCCTCAACTGCCACTTTATGAATGAATGAAAGAAGAAAGATATGAAAGGAGAATCATCTATTAGACTTTTACTGTGTCCCAACTTTGCTAAGTGCTGGTGATAAAAATAGAAAAGTCCAAACTAAAATATCAGAAATAGGGAAAAATGGAAAAAATTCTTATCTGTGGTCCTGTACACTGTTAATGGACTCTCAACTCATATAGATATTTTCAGAATACCCTGGCAATATATAGTGAGACACAAATCCTGTCATTTCTTTTGTTCCATTATTTGGTCTTATTAAAAAAAAATTATGAAAAGTTTAGAAAACATTCATTTCCACAAAAATATTAAAAGGTATAAGTAATTTATCTGTAATAGCAAAGGATACCTACAAGTCTTATCAACTGGAAAATGGATGAATAAATTATGATATATTAATTTTGCATACTTTCATGTTATATATTTTTAAAAGGCAAATAAATATTTATGTGAAGAAATATAAAAAGGAATAATAATAATATCAGCATTTATATACTTTAAATTTACTAAGTACATTATATATAGTATCTTATTTGATCCTCATAACAACCTTATGTGTTATGGTAGTGATGACAAACCTTTTAGAGACCAAGTGCCCAAACTGCAACCCTCATGCCACATGTGACCTCCCGCCCCCACCTCATCCCAGTCAGGGAAGGGAGGAAATGCTCTCATTGGCTGCTGGGCATAAGGGCAGGTGATGTGAGAAATGTCTTCAGGAGTACATGAAGAAGGGGAAGGAAATAGCCCCCTCTGGCACGTCTGCCATAGGTTTGCCGACACAGTTTTAGGGGTTATTACAATCTCCTTTTCATAAATAAGTAAACTGGCTAAGAGAGAGTAAGAGATTTGCCCAGAGCCACACAGCCATTAAATGTCTAAGGCAAGATTTCAACCCAGATCTTTCTTAATCCCAATTCTAGTATTCTATCTTCTGTCTCTTAGAGTTGCTTCATAACCTAATCAAAATGCTGGAGAAAAGATTAGAAGAACCAGAACTATGTGCATATTGACTATTCTAGTATATGAAAAAAAGTAAATGAACCTGCAATGAATTTAGAACAGGAGAATGAGCAAACACATCTCTATTCTCTTTGTGTTTAATTTTCTATTAAATACATAGGGATATATGTAAACTTTACTTCTTAGTTGGCAAGTTTATTTGATTATTTTTCTTTGTTGGTGGTTATTAAAGTCCTTAAAAAATTTAATGTTACTAAAGAAATAACAAAGAGGAGGAATGCTCTGTGGCAACATACCACACTTTGGAAATATGTACCTGTGTGTTAACCCTCACTGAGTGGTTTTGAATTCTTTGGTACTACCCCTATCTAATACACATGATTAATTATTTTCCCTTATCATTGCATTCAGTATTTTAAAGCTGCCCACATAAAAGGAATGAATTGGCCCTCTTAACATTTGTGGAAGGGAACTAAATTTGAAACTGTCTTAAATACAGAGATTAAAGGATGGTTCAGCACAAGTTTATTACAGTCATTTAAATGAGGTCCGAGTAAACATAAACTCTGAGTCTCAGGTGTAGATGTAATAACGCTTTCCAGGGAAATAGGAAATATAAACCATTTGTCATTCGGTGCATGAACTCGTGCCTTAAGCACATTCTTTTCCCACACTGATTTCATATCTCATTTACTGAATCATTTTGGCGGGAGGAGCTTCTTATACAATATACGTTCTGGACTCCATATGTTGACAGAGTGACTTTTGTTTTCCCTTTGGAAGGAGGGAGGGGTTTCTTTTTCTCCCTTTCCATCACATTCAGGCCCTTCCAGTTGAACAAAGCCCTGTGAAGTATCCATGTTGTTTCAGTTGGCAGAGGTAAAATTAAAATTCTGGTGATTAATTACCACTGCTGCAATTGGGAGGAGTAGCTCCATGTGGTGATTGCCAGCCTAAGAGGCAGAAGATAACACAGTCCTAATTAGCATTGTTGTTTAAAGAAGTGTTAGATTAACCCTTTCCTGGCAGGAATCCATATATATATATATATATATATATTTAGGCAGTCACCTTCCAAGTTGATTTTCCAGTCCTGTTCCAAAGCAGTTGGAGCGTATGATGCCAAATTGTAGGGTTAGAATCTTTGAATACAGCCCTGGGAAACGGGACTGGCACAGGTCATGCTAATGAATCGGCATATCGGATTTTAAAGAAGGTTATGACTCACTTTGATAATAAAATAATCTGTAATTTACACAAGAATGCATTGCTTCAAGGCCTTAACTAACAGTCGGCTTTCTACCAGATGTAGTTTGACTAGATTGATGGCATATGTTCATCCATAATTTTTCACATTGTGGTTTTATTCACTTGATTTTTATCTGAAGCAGTAACAGTATGTCTTTCACATTATTTATGTACTTTATGTAGTATGCATACTTATTCCCATGATTCCCATCAAATTATTGTGGAGAGCATCTTTTCCCCCTAAAAATGAAACTTGGCTATAATGAGGTACTTCCTAATGGCAACAGAATGTTGGATTTGGAGTCATTCTTGAAAGCAACAATGCAGCAGTCTCTTAACATCTGTGAGCCTCGGCTTCTCCAGTTGAAAAGTGAAACTATTTAGATCCGTAGTATATACTTTGTAGGCTTGTTGTAAGGATCAAATGGGTTCTTGTACATGAAAGGCATTATAAGCCTTAATTCCATTCATTCCAGCAAGACGGCCAATTAGATAGAGATAGGTAAATTGATAGAGTATTTATTAAGTGCTTACTATGTTCTTCCTTGATTTCAAGTTTTTTAAAACTATGATTTCAGATATGAGGGGTTTTATCAGGACATTATTACGAAGAAAGGTTTTAGCAATGAAGGAAGATCATTTACCATTCCCAGCAGAAAAAGGCAAGTTCCTACTAAGGGTTATGGCGGTGGGAAAGTTTGCCTCAGTTTCCTCACCCATATAAAGAACTGGGGTAGGAAATGGCAAACCACTCCAGTATCTTTGCCAAGAAAACTCTAAATGGCGTCACAAAGAGTTGGACACGACCGAATAACAAATGTATATCTGATATGGCTGATGAAATTATGTATGATCTTCCCAAAAGACATGCATTATTACTAACCATCAGATCTACTCACAGACACTCCATATTTCTAAAACGACAGTGTGGTGTAGCCAAAAGGATTTATATTTGGATTCACTCTTGTTTGTAAGAATGGCCAGGTCTTTTAACATCGCTAAATCTCAGTTTCCCCAGATGAAAAATGAAATAAATTACAGTTATAGCACATTTTTCGCAGCTTTGTTGCAAGGATCTAATCTATTTTAAATGTATATTAATTCTTGAATCATTAGATTAAGTACAACTAGTTAAATAATTAGACATTCAAACAAACCAACAGATAGAGGTAGTTCAGTTTTTTTCTGACTCTTTGTGACCCTGTTTGGGGTTTTCTAGGCAAAAATACTGGAGTGGTTTGCCATTTCCTTCCCCAGTTCATTTTACAGATGAGGAAACTGAGGCAAACAGGGTTATGTGACTTACATAGGATCACATAGCTAATATGTCTGAGGTCAGATTTTGACTCATAAAGATGAGTCTTCTTGACTCTAGACTGGCATTCTACTAACTGTGCTACCTAACTGCCAGATGGACAGATTGCATTTATTGTTTGACTATGTATATGCCAGTCACTGTGCTAAATTCTAGTAGCAGTAAATAAAAGCAAACAAGATAATCCTTGCCCTTTAGGAACTCATTCTAATGTATTAGTAAATTAAGAAATATAAATAACAAGAAAGCCTGAAAAATTGGAGAGGTACAGATAATGTATATTTTCATTGTTTCACGCTGAAGGTCATACATTTGGAAGAGAATAGAGGATATGAAAAGTGAGCTGCTGACTGCATGGATGGTATTAAAGGATTTGGTTTTCTTGACTGTGGCTTAACAATGCCAGAATGATGGACTCTTGGCAAGGGATAGAGTGTATCTCACAAAAGTCAGGAAGGACATCTGATAGGACACTTAACAAAAAAGGGCTTTAACCTGAAATATGAGAGGGAGGAAGAAGGTCTAGATAGAAGAAAAAAATAAGAATGGGGCATAACCAGCATGCCAAAGGAAAAATCATTAGGAAAAATCTAAAGAGTTTAAAATCCGGAATAATACCTGTGATCTTAGGTATGTATGAATCAATAGATATTCTGGGGCATCAGTAAAATGAACTTAAAAGTCTCAACACAAGGAGACATGTTGCTCTCATAAGTATTTGAGAAAAATTTTGCTAATAAATTTTAATCTCTCATAAGTATTTGGAAAAATTTTGCTAATAAATTTTAATCTCTCAGTAGAATGAATGGAAAATACTTTTTTTGAGGCACCATTTTTTACAATATAACATAATATATGTAGCAATAATTCAATACATATAATTTGTTGTAAATATGAAATCAATTATAATAAATAAGCTTATCCAAGAGAAATTAATTCTCATCTTTATTATATTCAGAAATCTGTCTCATTCTTTTTTCCCCCCTCTTCCCATTCCTCTCTCAAGAAGAGAGGTATATACTTATATAACCATATAACACATATGCCACTATTTGTCATCTTGCAAAATAAGACACATATCATTTACATTTTAGAAAAAATTATGGAGAAAATAAAGTGAAGAATGGGGTATTTTGATCTGCATTCAAACTCTGTTCTTTTAATGATAATGGTAGTTATCCTTTTTCGTCATGAGTCTTGTAGTTATCCTGAATCCTTGCCTTGTTGATAAGTTGTCTTTCACAGTTGATCATCATACATTATTGTTATTACTTTGGATAATTCTAATTCTGACCATTTCACTTTTCATCACTTGATAGAAGTTTTTCCTGTTTTTGTTGTTGTTGTTGTTGTTGTGATCATCTTATTTGTCATTTCTAGCTATTTTTTAAACACTTATGTTCTAGGCACTATAGAAAAAGAGGACAATTCTTTGCTCTCCAGTATTAAGAAGTGGGGGAGTGAGTCTAAGTATCCTAATAAAATAGAAATTTTGGTTTCTCTCTAGCTGGGCTGGAGATTGAGAGACTGGTATGTTTTGTGTAGAATATGAGGCTCCTTGCTTGGCAACAGCTCCATTGGGTCCCTCCAGGCATACCCATATAGGCTTTGTCACCGTTTAGGGAAGGGTGACCCTTTGGGTACCAACTTAAATGCAGTTGAGCATAGTAACAACACCCAACAGTAAGCCATTCCTACTCCCTTCCTATACCACATCTCAGTGACTTACCATATGATCTCAGGAAGGATATACAATATGCAAAAGAAATAGATCTATTATAGAAGTGGAGTAGACTATTGTATCTTATGGAGATGTGTAGCTATATAGCCATCTATGATCTTGATAGGGCAGCTTAATGAAGAGTTTTTGTTTAGGAATAAAAGGAGAGGGGGATAGAACTTCTGCCATTGAGAATGTACTAATGACTTCTTAGGCACATTAAGTATATGGATGATCCTCTTCTAATTCATAAACCTGACACAGGAGTAATAGGTCATGGTGATGGGATATGGATGGGAGGATTTCAGTTTTCTAAACTTCTACTGAAAGCACCATTCTGCTAAAAATCAAAACTCTTGTTAAGTTCTTGACCTGTGTGGCTGACAATCTTATTTTTTAGAAGAAAGGAGGCACCATCTGGAAAACTACTACTCTATATAATTCTGGTCAACAAGAGGACATATTTGGGGTTGGGGTAGGAAATGACAATAATTTTGAGATCTATATTATTATGTAGAACTTTTAAGTTTTGCTTAGTGCTTTATTAGTATTCTCACTTTTTTCTTAGAGCGTTATTAGTATTCTTATTTTATTTCAACAACTCTTAGAGGCAGGGGTTGTTATCTCCATTTTAGAGCTGAGAAAACACACAGACACGTAAGTGATGGTTAATATGTGTCTAAAGTTAGATTTGAACTCGGGTCTTCTTGACTCCAGATCCAAAACTTTATTCTCTCAACAAGTGGTTATATTAATTGACCACAAGGGAGTTTTAATTTACTCAAAAGTATGACTTGGGTATTATAAATGTAAGTAAAGTTAATAGATGTATAATGTCCAGAATGGATAGTCAAAGTACTCTAAGCCGATTAAGCCCTATTTGGATGCTACTTTTTAATAGGAGTACTAACTAACAAAGAAAACATTCATAAAAGGGCAATCAGGTGGGGAGGGGAGAGGTCTAGAAATCATAGCATAGGAAGAATTATTTGAAGAATTGAAAGAATTGGCTTGATGGGAAAAATATTCAGGAATGACATAAGATGTTTTTCAAGTATTTGGAGTTTTTTATGGAAGGAATGCAGGATAGCTCGGCGGTGCAATGAATAGAGTACTAGTCTTGGAGTCAGGATTTTTTTTTTCTCTGCCAAGAAATCACCAAAAGGGTTCATGAACGCAGGACTGACAAACAACTGAACAAGACAAGATGGAAGGAATGTATTGTTTCTTGTTGCTCCAGAGAATAGAACCTAAAGACTAATGGGCTGAAGGTACAGGGAGGTAGATTTCAGAGTGATAAAAAGAAAGCATTTTCTGCCAAACAGAGCTGTCCAACAGTAGAATGATTATTTCAAAGAATATCAAGGTTCCTTTCAAGTAGAACCTTGAAGACTGTCAGGGGTACTGTAGAAGATATTCCCACAGTAGGAGAGACAGTTAGTTCTGACTGATCTCTGAAACTTCTTATAACTCTTAACATTTTACGATTCTTGGAACTTTATTAATAGTGATTTTTCTTTTGATTGGTGGGTGCTATTTTTTTTTATTTCCTCCAAATATTTCACCAGATTTTTCAGTTGTGCTTACAGTAGCATCATTCTGTCATTCAGTATTAAACATTATCCAGTGGTGAGAAGCCTTTTAGTGTTCAGGGCCCAAAATGATTATATTAAACCACATCTGGTGTTTTGTCCAATTACCCACACTGGCAACATTATACTATTTCCCAGAATAAATCCCCAATGTGACTGTCTACATTTATTTCACTTTATTCACAGCCTAAGCTACAATTCAAGAGTGATGAAAATAATAATTTTGAATTATTCGAAAAGAGTCTAAAGTTTACAAAGTGCTATTGGACTTGCTCAGATGCACCTGAATGGATGCAAGCTGTCATTGCCTTACTGTTAAAATCAACATTTCATGAATACTGGCTCTACAATGAAGAGCTTTCTATAACTGTGTATTGAAAGGCTATCCCAAAAATGATAGTCAAATACCAGAAAGTTTCCTTTAGCATCTATTTCTGGACCTTTTCACTGGTAATTTATGTACAACATACCATTTTTATATACAAAACACACACAGAGATATATGTTTATATATAGATATGTGTGTGTATGTTTTGCATATATTTATGTATTCTTTAACCCTCTTTACAAAAGTTAAAAATAAAAAAAATTCAGCTGGTACAATACACATTTATTCAAACACTTTATACAAGGTACTATACTTAATGTTAGGGAATACAAATTAGGAATAAGAAATAGACTCTGGCCTTAAGCATCTTCTCATATAATATTGGGTCAAAGAACGTATATGAAATAACTTTGACATAAGTGAGTTTATCATTCAAGTTGCATAATTCAGTCACATTCATAAGCTTAAGAGGTGGAAGGAAACCTAAAGAATATGTGTCCCACCCCTTCATTTTATTTTTTAATTAAATTAAATTACTTTTTACTTAAAACTTTAATTTACATACTATCTTTATTTTTTCCTTTACATTTTAAAAAAGTATTTTTCTGTGTTTACATTATTCATGTTCTCTCTCCTCTTTTACCTCCCCCCTCCTGGAGCTAAAAAGAAATTCCACTGGGTTATACTTGTATTATCACTCAAAACTTACTTCCATATTCATTTTTGTAATAAAGTAATCTTTTAAAACCAAAATCCCAAATCCTGTACCCTTATGAAAAAGTGATAAATCATACATTTTTCTTCTACATTTCTATCCCCATAGTTCTTTCTCTTGATGTGGATAGCTTTTTTTCTTATAAGTCTCTTGGGATTGTCCTGGATCATTGCATTGCTGTTAGTAGCAAAGTCTGGGGTATTTGATCCTCCTATGATGATTTGGTTACTGTGTACAATGTTCTCTTGGTTCAGCTCATTTCACTCCACATTAGTTCATGGAAGTCTTTCCAGTTTACATAGAAATCAAGCAGTTCATCATTCTATATAGCACAATAGTATTCCATCACATCATATACCACAGTTTTTTCAGCCATTCCCCAATCAAGGGACACATCCTCATTTTCTAATTTTTTGCCACCATAAAAAGTATGATTATAAATTTTTAAAAATTTCTTTGGGGTACAAACCTAATAGTGGTATTGGTAGATCAAAAGTTATGCAGTCTTTTAAAGCCCTTTGGACATAATTCCAAATTCCTTTCGAGAATGATTGGATCAATTCCCAACTTCACCAGCAATACATTAGTGTCCCAATTTTGCCACATGCCCTCCAACATTTATTATTTTCCTTTACTATCTTTTGGTCAATCTGTTAGGTTGTGAGGTGGTACCTCATAGTTGTTTTTATTGATTTGCATTTCTCTAATCAGGAGGGATTTAGAACACTTTTTCATGTAATTATTGATAGTTTTGATTTCTTCATCTAAAAACTGCTTATTCATATCCTTTGACCATTTGTCAATTGGGGAATGGCTTAATTTCTTGTACATTTGACTTAGTTCCTTAAATATCTAAGAAATTAGACTTTTGTCAGAGAATTTTGTTATAAATTTTTTTCCCTCGGGTGCTCCCCTTCTAATTTTGGTTGCATTTGGTTTTGTTTGTACAAAACCTTTTTAATTTAATTTAATCAAAATTATTCATTTCTTAAATTCTTCTCTTTCCCACAGATCTGGCAGGTATATTATTCTATGTTCTCCTACTTTACTTATTTCCCTCTTCATATTTAAGTCTTTTGCCCATTTTATCTTGGAATAGGATGTGAGATATTGATCTAAACCTAATTTTTCCCATACTGTTTTCCAATTTTCCCAGCAGTTTTTGTCAAGTAATGGGTTGTCCCAAAAGCTAGGATGTTTGAGTTTATCGAACACTATCTTGCTGAGGTCATTTACCCCAAGTCTATTCTATTGATCCACCTTTCTATCTCTTAGCAAGTATCATATTGTTTTGATGATCACTGCTTTATAGTACAATTTAAGATCTGGTACTGTTAAGCCACCATCCTTCATGTTTTTTTCTTTTTTCATTAGTTCCTTTGATATACTTGATCTTTTGTTCTTCCAGATGAACTTCGTTGTAATTTTTTCTCTTTCTATTGTACAGTTAAAAGAGTGATTGGCATAAACTGTGACCGCGAAAATATGGTTTCAAATCAAAAATATAGTGGTCACCATGGGAAAATTCCCAAATATTAAATATACCCAATTCAGCTGGGTTTTATGGAGATTTTAATTAATACAAATAAAGGAATTAAGAAAAAGGAGAGAGAGAGAGAAATACAATATGAATGGCCTAGGCCATGTTGGCCTAGGCCTAAGCCTTAAGAGAGACCAGTCAGTCTTTAATCCACTCACTACAAGATCTTTCCAAGTAAAACTCTAGTGTTCAGAGAGACCCCCAGTTTAGCTTCTGAGCTGAACTAAGTTCAGCCACTGAGAGAGAGAAACCAGCAGCCTCCTCTGACTCCTGACCTCCAATTCAGCTTTCGCAAGCTGAACTTTTTTCAAAGGCCTTTCTGACCTCCTTTTAAAGAGAATTTTCTCCTATGTCACCTCCCCTCAGTTTTCACATCTACCAATCACATTAGAAATTTTCACAGGACTGACCATTCTTAATTCACACCTGAGTAGACTAAACTTTCGAGTAATTCACACCTGAGAAGACTAAAACCTCACACCTCTTGCTAAGCTTGCTTGAACTTTTAGTAATTAATTTGACCTTCATAGGTACTTAGCACCTTTTTGTATTAGATCTAAAAATAGACCCAGCTTAAGGGTTTTAGCTTTACTTTAAGTATGGGTTAAGTACTTTTCATTGTTCAGTAAGGATTTCACAACTTTATCTTCCCCTAAAGTATGCTTAAGTATGGGTGGAGTAATGTTAGAATTCTCACATTCCCGATCAATTACCTTCATCGTTTAAAATGGGGAATGGTCTTAACCAAATGTTCTAAGGTAGAGTCTGAGAATTTTTAACATTCACAAGTCTGAGAAATTTTAAGATTCACACTATAAAAAAAATTTGTTTGGTAGTTTGATAGGTACATCATTGAATACATAAATTATTTTGGTAGGATTGTCATATTTGTCATAATAGCTCATCCTGCCCATGAGCAATTAATGTTTTGCCAATTGTTTAGATCTAGCTTTATTTGTGTGGAGAATGTTTTGTAATTGTGTTCATATAATTCCTGAGTTTTCTTTGGCAAACCGATCCCAAATATTTCATATTATCTAAAAAGAATTTTAAATGGAGTTTCTCTTTCTAACTCTTATTGCTGGGTTTTGTTCAAAATGTATAGAAATGCTGATGATTCATGTGGGTTTATTTTGTACCCTGCAACTTTGCTAATGTTATTAATTATTTCCACTAGCTTTTTAGTTGATTTTCTAGGATTCTCAAAGTATACCATTATATAATTTGCAAAGAGTGATAGTTTAGTTTTCTCATTGCCTACTTTAATCCCTTCAATTTCTTTTTCTTCTCTAATTGCTACTGCTAGCATTTCTAGTACAATATTAACTAATAGTGGCAATAATGGGCATCCTTGCTTCATACTGATCTTATTAGGAAGGCTTCTAAGTTTTTCCCATTGCAGATGATACTTGCATATTGTTTTAAATAAATACTGCTTCTTTTGAGGAAAGTTCCTTTTATTTCTATATTTTATAGTGTTTTCAATAGAAATGTGTGTTATATGTTGTCAGAGGCTTTTTTTTGCATTTATTGAGATAATCATGTGATTTCTTTTAGTTTGGTTGTTTATATAGTCAATTATGCAGATGGTTTTCTTGATATTAAACCAACCTTGCATTCCTGATATAAATCCTACCTGATCATAGTGAATAATCTCTGTGATAACTTGCTGTAGTATCTCTTTGCTAGTATTTTATTTAAGATTTTTGCATCTATATTCACTAAGGAGATCAGTCCATAATTTTCTTTTTCTGTTTTTGGTCTTCCTGATTTGGAAATCAGTACCATATTTGTGTCATAAAAAGAATTTGTTAAGACTCCTTTGCTTATTTTGTCAAATAGTTTATAGGGTATTGGGATTAATTGTTCTTTAAATGTTTGAAAGAATTGACTTGTGAATCCATCTGGCCCTGGGGATTTTTTCTTAGGGAGTTCCTTGATGGCTTGTTCAGTTTCTTTTTCTGAGATGGGATTATTTTAAATATTCTATTTTCTCTTTTGTTAATCCAGGCAATGAATATTTTTGTAAATACTCATCTATTTCATCTAGATTGTCATATTTATTGTCATATAATAGGGCAAAATAGCTCCTAATAAATGCCTTAATTTCCTCTTCATTAGAGGTGAAATTACCCCTTTCATTTTTGATACTGTTAATTTGATTTGCTTCTTTCTTTTTTTAATTAGATTAGCCAATACTTTATCAATTTTTTAAATTGTTTTCAAAGAACCAGCTCCTACTCTTATTTATTAGTCCAATAGTTCTTTTACTTACGATTTTATTAATTTTTCCTTTGACTTTTAGGATATACAATTTAATTTTTATCTGGGGTTTAAATTTTTTTTCTAGTTTTTTAAGTTGCATGCCCAATTCATCAATCTCCTTCCTCTATATTTTGTTGATATAGGCACCATACCTCTTTGGCTATATCCCATAGATTTTGATATGTTGTCTCCTCATTGTCATTGTCTTCAATGAAGTCATAATTGTTTCTTTGATTTGTCCTTTGACTTGCCAGTTTTGATGAATTAGATGATTTAGTTTCCAATTAATTTTAAGATTGCCACTTTTTTATTTCCTTCTTTAATCCTGACCTTTCTCCTTATCCTTCCTTCCCCTCCAGTGTTTTGATTTTCATCAATCTCTCCACTTCCCCTCCCTTATATTACTCCCCTTACCACCACCTCCCTTCTCCTTCCCCTCTTGATTGTCCCACCTCCTGACTTCTCCCTCACTTTTACTACTCCTCTCCCCACCACCCTGTTTCTTTTTCCCTTTCTACTTCTTTATAGGGTAAGATAAAATTTGATACCCCAATGAATCTGTTCTTCTCTCTCTGAGCCAAATAATCCAATGAGAATAAAATTTAAGTATTACCTGATACCAACTTCTTCCTCCCTTCCATTGTATTGATCTTCTCCCACACACATACACCCCTCCTGTGATTCTTTATATGATATATTTTACTTCTCTTTTCCCATTTCTCTTAGTATTATCCTCTTTTTCACCCCTGTTTTATTTTTTTGACATATCATCCTAAACAGCCTACTTAGTATGTATACTTCTTCTAACTATGGTGATAATGATAATGATTTTTAAGAGTTATAGATAATTGTCTTTCAGTACAGGAATACAAGCCATTTTACCTCATTGAAGCCCTTAATTATTTTTCTTATTTTATTTATCTTTTTATACTTCTCTTAAATTTGGTATTTGAGCTTCAAATTTTCTGTTTAAGTCTGGGCTTCTGGTCTTTTCTTCAGGAATGCTTCTATTTTATTAAATGTCCATACTTACCCCTGAAAGAATATAGTAAGTTTTACTGAGTAGTTGATTCTTGATTGTATATCCAATTCCCTTGCCTTCCAGAATATCAAATTCCAAGCATTCTGGTCCTTCAATGTGGAGGCTGCTAGGTATTATGTTATCCTGACTTTCCAGATATTCATGATATCTGAATTGTTTCTTTCTCGCTGTTTGGAGTATTTTCTCCTTGCCTTGGGAACTCTTAAACTTGGCCATAACATTCCTTGTGGTTACCATTTGGGGATTTAACACAGGAGGTAAACTGTGGATTCTAATTGCTCAGTTCTAATTTTTAAAGTTTGAATTTCTTCCATGACATTTTGCTCCTCCTTTTCATTTTTTCCATTCTTCTTTTTCAAGTCATTCTTTTCATCCTTTAACTTTCTTGCCTCATTTTCCACTTGGTCAAATCTGGCTTTTTAGACACTCTTTTCTTGTCTTAATTCATGTGCCCTGTTTTCAGATGACCTATTTTACTTTTTAAGCTGTTGTTTTCCCTTTCCCATTATTCTTCAACCCATCTTAGTTGATTTTTAAATTCTTTTTTCAGCTCTTCTAGTACCTGAGTTCAATACCCTGGGTTTTTTGAGGTTTTGCTTGGAGTTTCTTGAAACTCCATAGAAGCTTTCAATTGTTATTTCCTTCTTTTTCTTCTATTGTTTACTCATATTTTTCCCTCCTCTGTGGATTATAAACACATTCCTCTCTTTGTTTACTAGACCTGGGTGTTTGAGCTGCTCTGCCATGGAGGGAATCTTCAGTCTTCTCTCTCCTCTGCTAGTACTGGACTAGACCAGATGAGCTGACCTACTGAGCTAATCTGCCATGAGGCCAAATCTTCAGCATAGTCAGCCACAGCAGAGACTGAGGGTACCCAACCAGATTACCCCCCCCCCCCACCGCCAAGTTCCTCCCTGCCAGCTGCTGTCAGAGCCTTGTACCTCGCATGGTAGATCTAAGGTGTTCTGTCGTGGTTACAGCCTTCACCCCCGAATCCCATAGCCTGAGTCTAATCTCAGGTCTCAGCATAGTAGGTTGGGGAAGGGAATTTAACTAGACCAGTCTTATTTATGGTCTTTCCCTTACACCATGGAAATCAACTCTCTCTGCATAACTTTCAAGTTGTGTTTAGCAGGAAAGTCCCTTGGGTAAGTTTTGTTGTTGGGTTTGGATTTCCATCTTTTTTTTAAATGCTTTTAAAAGATTATTATGAGGATAGTAAGAAAGATTTCAACATTTGCTGCTCCTAAGTTTCCATCTTGGCTCTGGCCCCTCAAAATTGTTTATTATTAATAAAAAATGTTTAAGAAAATGTTTTTCTTTTCCTTCTTCCAGTAGAAAACAAGCAAACTTTTATAACAACTATGTGTAGTCAAGAAAAACAAATTGCCATATTGACAGAAAATATATATATAAAAAATATATCTCATTCTTCATCCTGAGTCTATCATATCTTTGTCAGGAGGTATTGGCGAGTTTAATCACCAGTCCTTTCAAATTGTGGTTGGTCTTTGTATAGATCAGAGTTCTTAATTCTTTCAAATTAACCCCTTTATATCAAAGATTAGGAAACTCAGACCATATGTGGTTCAGTGATTTACCCACATTCCCATAGCTATTAAGTAGGTAACAGTTTGATTTCTTATCCTCTTGTTCTAAAACTGAGTGCTATTGAGGCAGCTAGGTTTCACAGTGGATAGAGCACCAGGCCTGTAGATATGAGATATCTTGGGTTCCAGACACATCACTTATCTTTGCCTTTCTGTCTTAGAGTTATCATTAAGAAAGAAGATAAAGGTATAAAACAAAAACAAAAGACCATTGCTGTCTCTTCCCACTGATACCACCTTAGGACAGGAACTTTTTACCATTCACTTAATTTATTACAATAATATTTACAACAGATCTTCTTGCCTCTTCTTTCCAAATTATCATCATCCATATCACTTCTAGATTCATCTTCCTTATTTATAGAATTAATCATATCATATAAATATTCAGTGTTCTACAGTGGTTACTTATTGGATCCTGAATAAATTTCAAACTCCTTTGCCTAGCATTTAAGAGTCATAATAATCTGGCTTTATGTCTCTCTAACCTTAATTATTATTATTACATTATAATATATTATTATACACAGCATATATAGTACTTTTAGGTTTTGCAAAGTGCCTTACGTGTGCTTTCTAATTTGTTCCTTACAACAACTTTGAGAAGTGGGTGCTATTATTATTCCTATTTTATTACTGAACAATCTGAGGCAGTCAGAGATGAATAGGCTTAACCAGGATCATAAGTGACCTAGCTACAACCTAGGTGGCCAATTTTTAATTTGTTCCCCTCTATTTACTATGTACAACTAAACCAGACTACTTGTAAATGTCCACGTGTCTTATGGATTTTCCTGACTCTTGTCTTTGGTCACACTTACTTATCTTTTAAAGCCCAATTGAAATACTACCTAATGTAGGAAACCATCTTTGAGCCTCTCTTTTCAGTAAAAACCCCTTTCTTTTCCCAAGAATCTCAAAGTATGGAAGATGATATGATGCAAACATGTGAAAATGGAAGAGGAAAGGGTGGTAACATGGCACAATCTGACTGGAACATTAAAGACATGAACAGGAATGATGTGAGATGAGCCTGGAAAATCAGGGTAGAACCAAATTGGAAGGACTTTTTTGATGCCAAGATAATGAATTTATGTTTTATTAGATAGGCAGTGGGAAACCACTGAATGTTTTCCATTATGAAGACTTCTTAGCCACTGTAAAATCATAGACTTTAGAAGGAAAGAAAGAAACATTTATAAAGTTTTTATTTATTTATTAAGGGACTACATTTGTTCAGGCATAGTGCTAAGTGCTCTACAAATTTTTCATAGAAGTAGGTACTATTCTTAACCCCATTTTACTGATAGAAGTTAAATGATTTGCTCAGTGTCTCATAACAAATAAATGTCTAAATCTTGATTGGAACTCAGGTCTTCTTTATTTTTGGCCCAGAGGTCTATTTATTGCAACTCGTAATTGTCTCTAGAGAACATCCTTTTCTCAGTCTGCCCTCCATATAGTTGCCAAGATTAAGGAAGAGTAAATAAATGTGACATAAAATTCAAAAGTATCAAATTTTTAAAAGGGAATTTTTTTTTTGTTTTGCCAAAATAGCATCCCTAGAGTACAATTCTGACCACACAACAAAAACCTTCCTTCACAAACATAAGTGGACTCATTTTTTCTAGGATGAAATGCATTTTCATTTCATTTAGGGGGCCTTTATTCAGGCCCCCTAAAATCTGGTATCTAATTTACTTTTCTGACCATATTTTATATTATTCACCTTCATATACTACAACATACTATTGGACAGTTAGCTGTGCTCTAAATTTAGCATTCCATGCCATTCTCATTTTATACTTTTTTGTTCGGTTTGTCCCATATTCTTGTAAAAAGTAAGGTTTTTTAATCCTTGTCTTTTGGAACCCTTATCTTCCTCAAAAACTTAGAACCTCCTTAGTGAATCCTTGTTTTCATTTCTTCTATCACTGTTTTCCCAATTTATTTTGAAACCAGTAGCAGAGATAATATTAGAACCTAAATTTTTCCATTTCTCCACACTGCCTCCAAGTTTGAGAATAGATGAGTAGGAAAGAGAAAGGAGTGTGGAAAGCCAGTTAATAAAGTTATCAAAATAATCCAAACAAGTAGTGGCAAGGTTCTGAAGTGGATTGTTTTGGAGTAGGAATAGAGTAGGAGAGTTGATGAGACAGAGAAAAGGCAAGTTAAAAAAAGGAGTTGGTTTAGTGTGAGAATCAAAAGAGCCAATTAGAATCTGCCACATTGTCACTGCCTCAGTGTATATTCAGGGTCTTTGAACTGACTGGGGTGTCCACTGCTTTGTTTATTATACCTGTTTTGCTAATAAACTGCATTGCTCAGATTGTTTATTCAGTTTATTGGCGAGCCATCCAGAGATTAGTTATCCCTATTAAAAAGATTAGGCAGAGGAAAGATTAAAAAATATTTCTAGGTTTTGAGCTTTTGTGACTGGAATGATGTTGGTACCATCAAAATTATTTGAGAAGCTGTGAGAAGTGACTGTTATAGGGGGATGATAATGATTTCAGATGTGGACATGTGAATTTGAGAGGCAGTAGGATAACCAGGAATTAAAATTCCATACATGGTTGGAAATACATGACTGAGGTAGTATAGTAGAATACAGTGAGAAACTGGGGGTAGAAATGTACATGTAGGAATTATCCACATGGAGATGATCATTAAAAGCATGGAAGTGGATAAGAAGATAAAGAGAAAATTTAAAGACACAGGTAAAAGAACCCACGTTTGAAGAAGAGAAGAAAGATGAGGAATTACCAAAAGAAAAGTCATTGCAGTGCAGGCTTTTAGGGCTATGCTTTATAAAGATTAATGAAGATAAGGACTGGGGGTCAAGGATGGAGCTATCATTGAATTTGACAATAAGAAGGTCATTTATGACCTTAAAAAGAAAAGTTTCAAGGAATTGATGAGTAATGCATTAACAGTGGGGACAGGGACGCAGTAAATTTATGTATTTATTTATATAACCCTTATCTTCTGTCTTAGGATCAGTGTATTGCTTCTAAGGCAGAAGAACGATAAGGGCTAAGCATTGGGAATTAAGTGGCTTGCCCAAAGTCACATAGCTAGAGGGAGGGAGACAAACAGATATTGAGAAAAAGAGGAGAGAGAGAGAGAGAGAGAGAGAGAGAGAGAGAGAGAGAGAGAGAGAGAGAGAGAGAGAGAGAGAGAGAGAGAGAGAGAGAGAGTTAAAATATGTTTTACAAATCTGAGAATTTCATTCTCATTTTAAATAGATTTACTGACAATTCATGCATTTCATCCTTGTTGTCATTGTGACTAGCCCACTTAATGAATTTCAGAGTCTACTTTAGGTTCCCTCTATACAAACCTCTATACAAATTTTAGTAATGCCAAAAGTTCCTTTACTATGTTGTCCTCTAATTGGCATTTTCAGTTCAGTTAGTTAGAATGTGTAAAGTTGCTATTTTTTTTCAGTAGGAGATAATGCCTATAAGTTTCTAAGGTTTCTGGGTGCTGGAAAGAAGAATAGAATATTTTCCCTTAAGTTGCATTCATTTCAGCTCTGTGTGTCTCAGTAGACTATCACAGGGCTGTAATTTTGCAAAGAACATTTAGTACATCTTTTAAACTACTTACATCAATAATAATAACTGTTATAATGGCTTTCTTCATTGAACCAAAAACACTTTACAGATAATACTCCAAAGATTACAGGGAAATGGTAGATATTATCATTATTATCATTCTACCAATAAAGAAGGAAAGGAGAGCATGGCAAATGAAATAATTGGTTGAAGCTGACTACTAAAACTTATATGTGCCTAGTGAATGCATATTTCATGGTGCCCATGAACTACTATTAATGAAAGTCACTAAAATATTTTGGGGAGAAGTAGGCTAACTTGCCCAAACATGGGTTTATGGATAATTTTTATAAGGGACTTATTCTTACAGATATACAAGTAATTTTAATAAATGAATAATAAAACATTGTAATTTTTTTGTGATTTAAAAATTTTTTTAGATGTGCCTGGCATCAGAAGGAGTAAAAGTAGAAGACTCAAAGGTAATGAAAGCAAAAGAATCAGAAGGGAGAAACATGGAAGAATCTGAGAAGGGAAAAGTGGAAAGGGAAATAAAAGTAGAGAAATCAGAGGAAGACAAGTTGCAGAAGAAGATAGAATTGGAAAAGCCAACTGAAGAAATAGTCAGAGACAGCCTGAGTGTCAAAAACATTGAGGAGATTAAGGTGGACCAAATGAAGGAGGGAAAGAAGGAAGATGCTGAAGAGATGCAAAAGGAAGAGTTGAGGGAAGATAAAAAGTGTAGCCACTTTATTGATCCTTCTTCCTCCAACAGTAGTAAGCCAGTCACAAGTGATGGTCCCAGCAGAAAAGATCCCATATGTCATTCTCATGAAGCTGTGATCATTGAGGACACCTCAGGGTTAAGCAAACCAGAGAAGTTAAAAAAGAAAAAGAAGAAGAACAAAATGGACCGACATGGGAATGAAAAGTCTACTCCCAAGAAAACCTGCAAAAAGAGGCAATCCTCGGAGTCTGATATTGAGAGTGTTATATATACTATTGAGGCAGTTGCAAAGGGAGACTGGGGCATTGAGAAATTTGGTGAAACCCCTCGCAAAAAAGTTCGTACATCCTCAAATGTGAAAGGAAGCATTCTGGACACAAAGTCACCAAAGAAAAAAGTGAAGTCAAAAGAGAAGAAGATGTCAAAGGAGAAACTGTCAAACACCACCAAAGAGTCCAAGCCTCTGGATTTCCTTAGTATTACTGCCAACAAAGAAGTTACTGAAGAGGTACCAGAGTGTGTAAAAGCAGAACCATTGACTCCGACGGAGGAGGTTCTACCACAGAGCTTGCCAGGACAGGTCAAAACAGAGGAGAGTGACTGTAATAGAAAGATAGAAATCTGTGGCTCCAGGAAATCTGAGAGGTCTTGCAAAGGTGCTCTTTATAAAACTCTGGTGTCAGAGGGCATGCTTACATCCCTGCGAGCTAATGTGGACAGAGGTAGGTGACTATTGCTGTGCTGAAATGGGGAATGAAAAAAGAGCATCAGAGTGTTTCTTTAAACCTAATGGAAGAAACAGCAGCCAGTTTTCACTTGGCCAGCAGTGGTACAGTCATTTCAATTATACGTTTTCCATGATTAGTGTCATTTTCCATTCATTTATTGGGCTACTGTCAGTTCCCAGAGTACAAATGACCTTAGTAGCTTTAAATTATTATAGACTGGCAATTTAGAAAGATTGGGGCTCAGTTTAGTTCTCTTTGGGTCTAGTAATTCAATTGAATTCATTTTTTTTTCAATTCACAAAGCATATATTAATCATTTACTCTATGTTCTAGGCTTTGTTCTAGGCAAAGGAGGAGTTATAGAGATAAAAAACAACTCCCTCAAATCAGCTTACAAGCTAACAGGAAGAGGAAGGCAGGGATTTCAGATTGGTAGTAAATACCTAAAATACAAAGCCAGAACATAATAAAGGAAAGGAAAAGAGCCAGACAAGGGTTATTTTAAAAAGAGAATAAAAAATAATTAAAACCGATTCAAAGAATTTATTGTATTATACCAATCTATTTGACAGAATCATGACCCATAGCTGCTAATTCTCAGAGGAAAACAAAGAGAAAAATATATTTTAGACCATTCAGTCATGTAATCAAAGCTATAAATGGAGTAATACACTTCTAAAAAAATTATGTAGCAGAATCTAGAATCTATGTAACATTGAATCTTCATTATTTTTGGTTCAATCAACAAATGTATTCAGCACTTTCTATGTGCATTGCACTCTTTTATCTTTTACTTCATATTATGTTATTCTGATTTCATTTGAATACTTCCATTTACATGGATAAGAAAGCTAGGTGTCAAAGGCTTGAATGGAAAAAGGGAAAGAACCTCATTAGTATGATGGACCTTGAAACAGGGTACCAGGGAGTGAATATACTGTCTCCAGAGATTATTACTGAGAATTGTAAAAAGCCAGAAACAGGAGGACTAGTCAGAAAAGTGGTTTCCTCATGTTTAAAAATCCTGAATAACAGAAAAATAAAAAGAAGTTGTTATTGCCCAAATCATTTTTAGAGTTGTACAATCCATCCATTCCTTTACTGTTTATTATTCATGACAGTGAAACTCAGGAAATATTAAGTAAACTTATTACTCCTTTTGTTATAAAATAGCATGGATCATTTACAAGAGAATTTGAAATATTTACATCCAAGAAAGTTTAAATTAAACTGAAATAACACATGGGTTATTTCTAAGATTAGTACAATACTCCTCCCTCTTCCTTCCCCATGGATAGTAACATGAATCCTATTTTATTGTTTTCCTAGGGAAAAGAAGCTCAGGAAAAGGCAGCTCCTCTGATCATGAAGGGTGTTGGCATGAAGAAAATTGGGCGTTTACCCAGTGTGGGACAAGTGGAAGTAAGAAGCTAAAAAGACCAAAGCCAAAGGAAGAGTTTGTCCTTGGGTAAGTGCTTATGTCAATAAAGTCAATTATACTTGATTGCACCCTAAGTCTAGTAGAAATTTCATGATAAACACAATCAACTCAATACATTCAAAAATACTCTTTTCATATGCTTATTTTCTAATCCAAATTAAATGTGAAATTTGTGGACTGCCATCATGTCTGTTAAAAACTAATCTAAGTCAAAAACCATCAAATTAATTGGTTCAGTGAATGCCAGTCTTGGGAGCACTTTTGCCATTTGAGAGTAATTTGTAGTTCTGTGAGCTCTTCCTTTTATGTCTAGTGTTCTATTACACAAAAGTACATAACACAAGAGGAGCATATGATATGCTCCCTGCCCTCAAGAAGTTTGCATTGTACTAGAGAGTTAAAAAAAACAGTGCTTTAGTAGTAAATGCTAAATATTTGTTGAGCTGAATTAAATCTGGAAGGACAATGTAAAAAAAAATATCAAAATGTGCTTTATAGAAGATAACTGAAGATCAAAGGAGGAAGAGAATGTGAGCTCAAGTAATTAAGAGTTTCATGGAGAATGGTACTTAGAGCTAGAAGGAACATTTGAGGTATGTTATATACATAATATAATGTTATAACAATTGTCAATAAAATTACTTATATGATCAAGTACAGTTCTCTAAAATAGGAGCATTTTTAAGTTTACTCCAGTCTTATCTACTCTCCTTCCAAAGCACAAGCAAAAAAAAAATTGCTACTTATAAGTTAGTGTGAATAGCTTTCATTTTCTTTGTGCCAAGAGCTATAATTTCTCATAGTCAAGTACAGAGGTTCTCCATCAGCTCCTCTCTGACCACTTTGTGTTTTGGTCATTTAATTTCATTAATTAAAATATAACACTTAATATCAGACTCTGAGAATTGCCTCTCTTTGCAGGTTTTTGGGGAGTAGACTTTTCATTCCCATGTCAGGTCCATTTTATAGTGGAGGAAACAGTCTTTGTTAAGTGATTTGTAATTAAATCCTGTACAACATAGGATAGGTATTGATTAGCAATATTGGAACATCATAGATTTAGAGCTTTAAGAGACCTTGGAGATCATCTCATTCAATGTTCGTTCTCCGCCTCTCCCTGTATGGAAAGTAGAGGACCCAGAAAGGATGGGTAAATTGCTCATAGATACATAGGTAGAAGTGACAAGAATGATACTTGAACACAGGTCCTCTGATTCCAAATCTATCTGTGGGTATCCAAATATATCCATATCTCTATATATCTAGATGGATGGATGGATGGATAGATAGATAGATAGATAGATAGATAGATAGATAGATAGATAGATAGATAGATCATAATGCTAGATTTCAGAATCATCACTTTAGGAAGAGAGGGCATATAGTAAAAATTGGACTGAATGTTATACTCTTTATTTTTTAAGGTTTTATTGATAATATTTTTAAAAACCACTTTTATTTTCCACTACTACCACCAATAGAGCCTTCCCTTGTAACATTCTTACTGAGAAAAGGCAAATCAATACATTGACCACATCTGAAAGTGTATGCCTCATTTCATACTTCCAGCCCTCCACCTCTGCCAAAAGTAGGCATTATTCACTATTTGCCTTCTGAAATGATGGTGGATCATCATATTGATCAGAACACTGCAGTCTGCAAACTCCCAACCACACTATGTATTTCTAGAAAGCATTAAGTGACCTATGAATATTTTTTAAGAATTAGTTATTTCAATTGTTGGGGACTAGACTAATATTTCAAGAACACAAGAGCAGCAGATTAGTATGGATGATGGAGGTTTGATCAGAAGATGCAGATTCAAGTCCTGATTTGCCACTGACTGACTGTATGATTTTGACAATTCTATTGTCTTTGAAGTCAGAAGATAGTCAACAAGTATTTTTTAAGTGCAATGTTCCAGGCTCCGTGCTCTACACTAGGCATACAAAAGAAGGCTAAACCAATGCAATCAAATTTCCTCATGCATAAAATGAATAATTTGTCTTAGATTATCTCTTAAATTCATTTGGAGCTTTAAAATTCTATGCTTGTTATAAAATAGAGTGGAGGAAAAGAGCCATAGGAACTTAATCTAGTAGATAAATCCATGCCATTCTGCTATATGACTAAACAACTACAGGAAAAAAGAAAAAGAAATTAAAATCATTCCTTTTTCTGCCTTTATTATATTTTAAACATTTCTTTGCTCTAAAATGAACAAAGGAACCAAAGTTGGGTTATCTTTCTTCAGGGTTAAGGGGGAGCTTCCTATTGCAAAATGGGATATGAGATAGTAATATTAAATCAAGGTAAAAATAATTAAGAATTGTTCAAATTATAATGCTAGAGCCATAGGAAGCAATTCCTGAGGTCATGAGTAGAAATTGAGTTATTAAATTAGCAGTGTTACCCTACTTTATCCAGGGTGGTAAGAAAAGAAATTTGCCTATTCAGTTGTATTCCTGCCAAAATCCTTAGGGATTTCTATCAGTAGTCCAACTGGAAGGGAACAAACTGAATAAAAATGAGGGAGCTTTTTTTTGTGTGTACCACAAAGTTGTAGAATTATCAGTATCTTTGCATACAGTATTCATTTTATGCAGTCACTACAATGTATTGAGCAGATTCAAAATAATAAGTATACATTATGTGGATGAAAGAACATGAACAGAATGAGATACAATGTTCAGTGCTTTAAAATCTCGTGGTTTTAGGTTAGATTTAATCACAAAATCTCAGAGGCTTTGTTCTCTGACTGATATCTGAACAAAAATTCCCTCTACAGCATACCTAACCAAGTCATCATCTCATCCTTTGCTTGAAGACATCCTCTGAGGGAGAATCCGTTACCCTTTGTGGTTGTCCTTTCCACGTTTGGATGGCTAGTTTAGTTATTAGAGTTTTTCTGTACATCAAGTCTAAAATTTCCTCTTTGCAGCTTCTACCCACTGTTGCTATTTCTGCCCTGTGGGGCCAAGGAGAGTATCTGTAATCCCTACTCCCATATGATAACCCTTCAGATACTTCTCCAGGCTAAACTATTCATTCCTTTCAACTAATTCTTTGCCAGAATGTTTCCAAAGCCCTTCACCAAGGCTGTGTTTTATCATAAAATGAAAAGGGAAGAAATTATTTTAAAGAATGGCTTTTAAAGGTTGAGATAATATATTTCATTCCTCTTGATTTTTAAAAAATCAAAACTATGTCTAATTAGATGTACTATCATGTTTAAAACAGTACCATTGACATTTTCCCATTACTCCTGACCCAAAGGCATTGTTAAATGTAGTATTACCAAGGCGGGGGGGGGGGGTGGGAGTTGAGTGCTTTGGGTCAAATCCATGTGCCTTTTGGATATCTACCACTGCTATATGGCACTCTGTACAAAAGAAAGACACATGTAACATTCTACACATGATTTAGGAACAGATTTCCAAACGAGAGTAATAGGAATTTTGACTTTCTTTCAAAAAGTTCCACCTGTCCTCATTTAAGGGCACAACAACAACTACTTGAAGCCTTTTGAGGAGGAAAGGAAAAGTTAAATTTTTCCTTGGAAATTTGGGCCCCCAAAGATAATGGGTATGTGGGTTCTCTACGTTAATACTTCTAAAGGCACTCATATCCACACACACACTCACACACACACACACACACACACACACACACACACACACACATATATTAATGACAGATTCTCTCAGCTCCAATAATAAAAAGAGGTTTCATCCTTTTTTTTGTGTTTTTTTTCTTCTTTAAGTTAGAATTTAATAGACTGGATTGTTTGGCTCTTCCTGGTTTAGAGTGATCCACTTTGAATAGCGAAAAGTGGTGGCAGGTGTGTTACCATTCCTGAGAATTATAGATATAAACAGTTTCACCTTTTATACCTAGGAAATAATTCATCCATATATTTTTACCTCAATACTAGGTTGACAGCTGCAAAGAAAACAGAAGCCCTCCCCCCCACCCCACACATATCCCTCAATAAGTCTTCCTAATTATATCTATTTTTTATACAATTAACTTATGAAAACATTTAAAAACTTTATTACCTGCAAATAGCTTTTGTCTCAAGGTACATCACTCTGATGAAAAATTGAACTCCATTAGGCTTAACATTCATTCTTAACCTAGAAAAAGATATCAGTCCCAATACCTCTTTCCTATACTGCTTCCCTTCAAACGAGTTAATAGTGTCTCATCCCCATCTATGCTAGCTTCCTTTCTGATCACTTTATGACTTCTCCTATGGTTTCATTCCTCCAAAATGGAGATCATTTTTAAACTGAAGCAAATCATCATAAAATAACAAAACCAGAAGAGCTGTAGAGAAATAATGTAATCTATGGATTCTTAATCCTTTTTTGTGATATCAATCCCTTTTTGTAATTTTTATTAAATGCTGCATAAAATTAAATACATATGGTTATAAAAGAAACCAGTTATGCTGAAATGCAGTTATTAGATGATCTCTATAAGGTCTCTTATCATTTCAATATTTTATGATAAATTGCTTCAGTTATCAAAATACTTGGCAGTCAGGGAACCAAGATTAAAAACTCTCGATCTAATCCAGTTCTCTCATTCTCTAGATGAGCAAACTGAAGACAGAGTAGAGAAGTGAATTGCCCAAGATCAGGTGGTGGATTGGGAACTGAGCTAACACTTGAAATTTCACCTTCATGGGCAACTTCCTTCCAAGTTAATGGGAAGAGAATATTTTTAGATATAGGGATGCAGTTTTCTTTCCTTGCCTGCCAAGCCAGGCTGTAAGAAGACCCCTGATAATTTAGACTCTCAATGGCATACAGCTTTAAGGATCTCTAACTGGAAGGTGTTTCTCCCTAGCCTGGTCAGTCAGTCTCTGATAACTTTCTGTGGCTCACAGTCCCTTCCCATTCCAGGTGTTTTATCTAGGGTATGGGTAAGATTCTCATTATAATTATTTTTCTACTCCCAACAAGGGATTGTGATAGAGGGATGATGCAGAGACTTTGAAAGACATCACAGGATCTTCAACTTAGATGCTCATATCCTTGCCATAGCTTTAAATCACAAATACTAGGACCTTGTTTTATATAAACTTAACACACATGAGTTGTGAGATACATGTGATTAGCCATCTAAAAAAAAAGACAAAGAAAAGAAGACAAAAAAATTTAATTATGTGCAAAACCCATTCCATTTTTCCAAGTCTCATAGCATTTCACCCAGCCATGCACATTCTCACTCTGAGGGGCATTAGTGTGAGTCACGACTTTTGTTTTGCACCAAACGTTAGTTCCCAGATCAGTCTTTGCTGGGAGTTCTCAGCTTCTAACGAGTCATGCCCATATCAGAAAAGTACTTCTGCTTCTTTCCTTTACACTATTGAGTTATTAACAGTGGCCCCAAAGTACAAGAGTAGTGATGCCAATAGCTCTGATGAGGCTAAAACAAGTTATAAAGCACCTAGGTGTGTTTGTATAGGAAATAGTTATTAAATAACAGGGTTTGCTATTTTATGCAATTTTCATTTTACACAAAAAGTCTTATAATGTATTGGTTGTATAAAATGAGATCCTACTGTATACTCTTTCCTTCCAGTAAGGGGGAAAAAAAAGAAGCTTTATCTTAAATAGTAGGAAAAAATGGTCTGTTTGCTCTAGAGTCAGTTTCCTCTTTATCAAGCAGTTTTATAGTCTGCTGCAACCTCAGAAGATCAAACACAGGGTTCTGCAGTAACCTCTCCATCTGCCCAGGCTGCTTCTGAGTTAAATTCTACCAGACATAAAGTTAAGCAGCAAGCAATGACACTGTGGGCAATACAAAATTACCTCCATTGAGTATGTCAAAATCAATATCAGGACTTCCCAACCATTAATGTAATATTTCTGAGGGTCATCTAGGGTAAAGTTGCCTTGCTTCTTTAAAATAAATTGGCCCATTGAAGGTCTTATCCCTTTTCTTGCTAGTTCTTTACAGGTTTTCTTCTTATTTTCAAAATTATTTTTCCACACAAAACAAAAGCATTATAAAAATCCTGCTACTACAAAATTACTCAAGTGTGTCTCTCACACACACATACACGCTAGCAATGTACTTATTATAAAAGACGAGTACCTTAGAGAGAGCATGCCCTTTTGGTGCTGTAGATCTGCAACGTCAATGTACCCAAGCCCTATTTTTTTTTAAATTCCCCTTTTCTAAAGATAAGACATAAAACAAAGATTTTGAATTTAAAATAAAGAAATTCCTTTATGTATCACCTGAGTAATTTAGTCAGCAAATATCTATTAAGCTCCTACTATGTGCTAGGGAAACAAAACCAAAAAAAAGCCAAAAGCATCATTGGTACTGAGGAGCTCACAGTCTAAGGGGGAGACTATGCAAATAACTATGTACAAACAAAAACTTGTTGGTATATATAGATACATTGTGGGTATATCTATGTTTATATCTATACATATATATATATATATGAAATAAATTGGAGTTAATCAAGAAAAGGAAGGCAGATTAATTCTCTAAATACCTTATTATTTTTTTAATTTTAATTTCCAAATTTTCACCCTTCCTTTATTCACTCCCCTCACTCCTTAAGAAGGTAAGAATTATAATAATACTTGAGGGATTTCATAGGATATTTATGACTTTAAAAGATTTGAATACATATCCAAAGCATGAAATATAATCTTATCATGAATAATTCCCCCAAAAGTGTTATTGATAATCATCCAAAGCAAAATCTCTTCTCTTATTTTTTCTTTCCCAGAATTCACTGTGTCTTTATTCCGAGGGTCTCAAAAAGGTTTTCTACTTCTCTCAAATGATATCTTTCTTAATATATTTTCCCTCCTTTTATTTAAAACCATGCATTTCACATGCTGTTTGATGTTTTGTTTTGTTTTTTCTTCCCTTTCTATTAGCTTAGCAAAGCTGGAAGAAGAATTTGAAAAAAAATTCAATAGCCTTCCTCAATACAGCCCTGTCACATTTGACCGGAAAAGTGTATCTGTTCCAAGAAAAAAGAAGAAGACTGGAAATGTTTCATCAGAACAGACTAAAACCAGCAAAGGTTAGATGTGCTATAGTTTTCTACAGCATTGTCAGACTCTGTAATAAATTGTCTTCTGAAATCCTGCCTCCTTCACTCATATAATATTGGAGTTAGAAGTGAGGCAGGGAAATTTTTCATGTTGTTAATTGTGTTCCATGTTGTTTTCCATTTTATTCTTTTCTAAAGGTTTTTTCTTGTTTATCTCTGTTTTTTTCTTTCTAATCTGTGCTTCTCAATCAATTTTTGGTTTATTTTTTTTTTCAACCAAAGTTGGTATAAATTCTCAAGCATCCCAACCCACAGATTAGCCACATTTTGTAGTACACTGAGGCTTTCTTGAGCAGAAACTGCTGCTTGAATTTTTCTGCCATATATCTATCATAGCTTTGGGAGTTAACACCTATATAAGACAAGCTGAAACTATAAAACAGGAGATTCATTACCCTGGTAATTATGTCTGTCAAATAAATAGAAGCAATCTCATTCTGCAATATTGATCCAGTGAATATTACATTGATGTTCCAAGTATGTTGACTCAGCTATTGTATTAGTTTTGTAATTTAAGAAAATCTTTTTATCTACCCTTCCCTACTTAAGGAAATATATTTCTTCATTATCTTTATCAGAAAAAGCTAAATTTTAAAATCTATCCATTTTATGTACAGTGACTCCTAATACTTTGTACCAAATTACTTTTGTGTAATAAAATCAGGAATGTATTTTATGTTCTCAAATTAAACAACTCGTATTTTGGAGAATAATTTCCTCCTAATAACAATGCAAGGTAGATAGAGTGAGTTTTATCCCCTTCATTTTATGACTGTAGGAACCTGAGACTTAGAGAAATCTCACAACTTATTATCTGTATCTTCACTAGTAAGTGGCAGAGCCAGAACTTTTGAACTCGGTTTCTTCTTTCTGCTAAATCATTATTTTTTTTGTGCTACATCACTATACATAGTGCCTTTTTAGAGTTTTCTACTAGAATCATTTCATTCAAAATTTGTTGAACTTAGCCTCTTTCCCCTCTTAAGTTGAGTTTTAGTACAATGGTCCATTTGGAACAGAAGGGCTTTTAACCTCTGAAGATCAAAGTACCAGCAAATCACCAAATCTGATCATAAAGTAAATCATAAAACTGATCATCAGTTTATTTTATTATTCTTCGCCACCTGCCTCTCTATATTGTCATTCATTCATTTCAGTTGTGTCTGACGCTTTGTGATCCCATTTTTGAATTTTCTTAGCAAAAATCCCCCATTTCCTTCTCCAGCTCATTTTACAGATAAGAAAATTAAGACAAACAGGATTAAGTGACTTCCTGGTTGTGTATACCAATGTGCATATATTTTGTCAGGAAATTAACTGAAAGTCTTTTGTAGAATCATTGCCTGTTGTCTGTCTTGGAGCACTTCTGTTTTAAACCATAGATCAGCCTTTACTTTTTGCATAATGTCATTGTCATCTTAATTCTTTTCTTTTTCCTGGAATTTTGCAAACATAAATCTTGATTTGCACAGTCTGGAGAGAGCATATCATGTGAAGGGTTGTGTGGGCACAATTAAGATATATAAAGCAGGGGGGCAAAGCTACAGTTTCCTCCCCTAAAGGGTAAAACTTCTTATATTAACTTTCACCATCTTTACCTCATAGAGGGGTTGAGGGGGTAAAAAACAGATTAATTCTCATTAAGGTCTAGATTCAAACACAAAAAAAGAATGGGATGACTTAAGTAACTGAGTTTTTATAGTTGTGGACAGGGGTAGAGAGGGAGAATGTAAATTACTATTTGAGCAGTAAAAGTTAAGAGTTGACTCAGGTTCCTCACCTCATTAATAAAGATAAGTTTTCTGAATAAAGTACCAAAAGAATTGCTGACGTATATATTAAGTTTGCTTCCATAATGTCTGATTTGGGAAAATAAAGCACTCAGAACTAGGTCACCCAAGATGTCTACATTAGGTATAAAGAGAAACTTTTTAACAGATGGATAGTTATGCATGATAATGGAGTTACCAAGGGAAATTGTGCTTCTCCTTCTAATGTTTTAGAACAGGAGAGGGTGGTCCAATAGGCAAGACTAGAAGCCTTTGCAAGGTTTTTAGCTGCAATTATTTTTAGAATTGGAATTACCAGCTTTCATACAAGTAAAAAATAGATTTTAAATGATTGTTCTATAGAATGTGTTGTCCTCATTTGAGACAGTTAGCATAGAACTTTAAAGTTGGTGAATGGAATGTGGCACAAGAGGTTTAGGGTTTTCATTTGTTTTTACCATCTTTTTTAGAGCACATGCTAACATGCCCACCTGGAAGTTAGGATTTGTTTTCTAATATTTTGTATAAAATTCTCTCTGAGGGCTTGGTTGTCTGTATTCTTTTGTTTTCATATGCTAACAGAGGTGTCCAGCATCTTGTGATATTTCCTTGCCTCTTATTTATGCATGATATTTCATAGTACACCATTGTCTTAATCCTCCTTTGACCCAAAATAGCATACTCCCAAACCACAAATCATCAGTTCTTCTGTATAACATGGAAGTTTTTTCTCTAGAGTTTTCATGGACCATTTCTCTCCTTTCTGTTTACTCTGACTTATTCAGATTGAGGAGAGTATAGTTTGGCTTTTTTTTTTAAGTAATTAAATAATATAGGCTGTATTTAGCAAACTAATTATAGAAATATGTTTGTGACTGATTATAATTTGGCATTAGGATGCCAACATAGCATTAGTATACTAGCCTACAAGTTATTAATGGAATGACTGTACCAGCTGCTCCATAATCAGCTACTCTTCAGTGGGAAAAACAATGGAGAGGAAGTTTTTCCCATAAGATCTGAGTCCTTTGTTTTTGCATTAAAAAAATGTTCATTGTATACTGTATATGAAATTGCTAATAGGATCATTAGTAGAAGAACCTCCTGGAATACTTCATTTGTCCCATTGCTCCATTTTAAAAATTTATTCATTGTATTATAATTATAAATAAGAAGATATATATGTATATATACATATATAGTAGATTATATAGAATTTTTTTCCATAGAGATAGAGAATAGAGAATGGCCTTGTGATTACACTAGTATAGGGAACTGCCACATGACAAAACTCCTTCTTCCAGTGCATGTTGGCGTCATCTCTGCAAATGGCGGTCTTCGAGAACCACTTAGGATCTTGAAGGCTGGTTCCTTGCCCAGGTCAAAGAAGTAGGATCTGAAACTCAAGTTATCCTGGTCCCCTGGCTAGCTAGCTATGTAGTGCACCATACTGCCTAGAGAAATTATTCTACATATGTTATTTTAGATCCAGATGCATGGAATTTTTATCATCAAAGCTGTGTATTTATTAGAACCTACTACTGCATTCTCCCAATGCTCTCCCAAGCAGGTAGCATTCCAGATAATCAATCTCTCCCTTTTATTGCTGCTGAATGAACTGTCGGAAACCATTCAAAATACTTTGTTATTTTTTAGCAAGTGATTAAAAATCCACACCCTTCTCATTGAACTGTGGCATTTGAGAGTGAAAGAGAGAGACCACTTGAAAGATTCTAAGGATGTCTTAGTTCCTTCCTAGGCATTATCTTCTCAAAGGTGGCTATTAATTCCTTAAATGCTTTTTTATGATTAGACCCAATGCTCTTGTTCTGAACAAGTGAGTGAAATGGAAAGGGATGTGTCCCAACTGATGAGAGCTCTAAGCCCAGAAATGTGGGTAAATTGTCTCCATGTTCTCCTCTCTTTTATAAGCACCTTATTATAGAAACATGTCTCCAATTTTATGGTGGAAGTGGAAGCAAAAATATGATTATAGACACAGAATTTTTTGGGGAGGCAGACAATCTGCAGCAATTTAACTATTCCAGATATTCCCACTTACCAGTAGGCAATGTAGACTTGGGTCAAAAGTAGGCAATTGATTAATGTATGTTGACTTTACTTAAGGGAACTATAGCCAACCAATATCCAATACAATAATTTAATTGTATTATCACAGTCATTAAGTTTATTTTCTCCATATATCCAACAATCATGTATTTATCTTTAAAATGCAGACCTTGGTTTTAACTAGAAGTCTTTTTTACCTTAAATTATATATAAATTATAATGTATTAACTGCTGGCTTTCAAAAATACCTGATTCAAAAGTTCCTTTAAAATTGTTTAATCAATTGTCATATAAAGTAGATAGTCTCCAGTTCAATGCACAGTATTTATTTAAGCGAACATTGTAAATAATTTTCTTCTCTTCATCTCTACTTTCTCATTGCTTCTCTCTCTTCACATTGGCTTTAGTTTTTGTTTTTTTGTTTCTTACTCCTCTTTTTCCTTCTCACCATATTAATCCATTCCTATAGATTTAATTCATTCATGCTTTAAGACTGAAACTGATTGAGAAAATCTAGGGCAGTAGGGAGAAGAGGAAGAATTGGAAAGTGAAGTAGTAATAGAAGTGTAGCAGGTCTAACAGATTAGGAATTGACCATATAATTTCTTCTTTAGAACTATGGTAAATTTACAGCATACCATACCATGCTCAGGAAAACCCATTCTTTTTCTAATGAGAATTCCTCCTAATTCTTGCAAAACCAACCTAGTTATTAAGCAATTGTGACTACCTTTTATGGCTTATACTACTCGGTCTATGTGCATCCATACCTACCCTCTGGGCATACAAATCCACCTTCATCTTGTTCTCCTGTTTGAACCAGACTTCCTGTGATTTGTTGACAGCCCCATTCCAGAATGGAATCCCTTGCAATTCATACTAAAGATATTTTCAGACTCCTTAGGAAGCCAGAGAACTAAGCCAGAATGGAACCTCCTCCTCATTCTGCCTTAATTGGGCTCAGTGCAGTCTCATCTGTCAGGGGTCTAATCGTGGAGCAGCATATCCACCATTATAGAAGTTAGAAGCAGTTGACAATATACCTCTCCCAGAGGTATTCATTATTTTACTGGACCCATATCATTATTTCCCTCTGCATCTTTCAGAAAAGTGGGAGAGTGAGCAAAGAACAAGACCTCTAATCTTTTTGTCACTTAAAATCATAGAATTATAATATTTTTATGTTCAAAACCACTCCATCATTATAACTCTGCCTAACATATTTATTTCCAATTACAACAGTGAAAAACCAAAACCCAATTAGTTCACCTGCCCAAGGGCCATCCAAATCACCATGCTCTGCTAATATCACTGATACTGTTCCTAATTTTTCCTATAATATTATCTGTTTTCAACAATTCCGTTAAAAGTTAGTGTTTCTGGACATTCTCTGATATTCATGGAACTATTCTTTCCTCTCAGCTTATGGTATGACTTTTTCCCCCCACCAATCCTTCAGTCCTAGGGTTACAACAGAGATAACTACAGAATATTAGTCAGTATTCACCACATTCCCTGGAGAGTCACTTTTTAAAAAAAACTGTTTTTGCAACATCCTTAGGAAAAAAGCCCTTGTTTGTTAAATATAGTCCCTGGAGACATTTTATAACTCTTTAGAGCCCTGTGGACATGTTAATTGGCCACTGAGTTTTAAATATAGACTGTACATAGTCAAGAATTTAAGATAAAAGTTCCCATTGAAGAAAGATTTTTTTTTAACTAGCTTATTTTTAAGCATCAGATAACAGAAAGCCTGGATTTGGGCATGATAGTTTGTGATAATATAATGTTTTTCAATTCATAATAACCCACTTATTACTTGCATCCCCCAAAAGTGTGTTCCTTCTCAGTACCTCTAAGCCCACCTGCTGCTTTCTTCTGGCTCCAATAATTCTTCTCTGGCTGCCTGGCCCCATCCCTATAGGAATACATTTGAGGATCAAATTAATGACAGTAGCTAGTAATACAGGTATCTTGTAGAGGGAAAGATGGAGAAAGAATGAGGTCCTTGTATTTAGGGCTTTTTACACCCAAGTCCTAGAAATCAATGAGGTATCGTTAATTATTGTAAATGTTGTCATTTTCTTTCTAGAAAATGCTTTTCTGTGTGCTTTTGAGTAAAGTATGTACTTACTAAAGGTATATGTTTATAATTTCCTATGAAATCTCCATGAGAAAAAAAAAGATAATACTAAAAACTGCCCTTCATTGAAAAGCATTAGCTAAAACATGTTTTCCCAAGGAAAAAGAGCCTACCTAGAAGAGCACCATTCTGCTGCTCTGGATATTTGCTATTCTTTTTGTATCTTATTAATGATTCAGTGGACTTAGGACTCATCTGTCCCACCAGAGAGGACTAGGAGGAGCCTACTGTTGACCCCAAAGCAGATTCTTTTACTATGATGTGTCAGAAAAAAAGGAGAAAAGTAAACAGAGAGGGAAGTGTTCATTCCCATATATTTTTATCTCTTGGAGCAATTAAGCCTTCTAGCTGTTATTTTTCACCCCCCTCATTCCACTAACTGCCAACTGTCATAACTGTTTATTTACTAATGATCTGTCTTTTTCCGAAAAGTATAGGCTATTCATGGTGCCTTTGTTATACTTTCGATGAATTATGTTCACTCCATTTTTATGAAGCCATTAACTCTTACACGCTTGGCGGATGTTTTATGACTGTGTCCTTTTGGTAAATGAGGAAATAGGGCTGGTGTGTTTCTGTCTAGCCTTTCCAGCCCTGACCTCACTTACTCTGAATTCTTGATGATTGGAAAGACAGGTCAATGGAATACTTGGCATCATCCTAGATGGCAGAGGACAGAACAGACACATTTGCCAGAACTCAGACATTGCTTATTCAATAAAATTGAGCGTCAGGGGAAGAGAAACCCAAGGATGAAAAATCTAGAGAAGTTTATAATTTAGTTGTAGTTCCATCGTTTCAGTTGTGTCCGACTTTTTATGACTCCATTTGGGTTTTCTTGGCCAAGATACTAGAGAGGTTTGCCATTTCATGCTCAGACTCTTTTTACAGATGAAAAAACAGACAAAAAAAAGTTTATATGACTTGCTCATGTTCCCAGAGCTAGAAAGTATCTGACACCAGATTTAAATTCAAGACTTCCAGACTCTAGGTGTAGAACCCTAACTACTGTACTACCTAGCTTCCCCGTGTATAGAAATATTTGTAGTACAAGGATATGATAAATATCATAGTAGAGGTACAAAGTGTTACACTCAGTCAAGGGAGAATGAGATAGCATTCAAGTATGGGAATCAAGGAAGGCTTCATAAAAGACCAAGACTTTTAAAAGGATAGTTAGGAGTTTAGAAGGTAGAACCAGCAACAGGGTATTCTAGCCAAGCTGCATGGCATATGCAAAATCTTAGTCTGTAGCACATATTCTTAACCTTTTTTTTTTTTGAGTCTTGGACCATCTGGCAGTCTGATGAAGCCAATGGACCTGTTCTCAAAATTATTTTTTACATAAAATTAAATAATATAGGATTATAGAGTAAACCAAAGGATAGTAGAAAGAAAGGTATAATTTTTCCCATTAAAGTTCATGAACTCCCTAAATTCTACATATGGATTCCTTGGACCCTATGTTAAGTAACCTTAGTCTTGCATCAAAAAACAAAAAAAACTTGTAAAAAGATTATCCAAAGGGGAGCTAGCCAACAATATAATGGTTTGAAGATTTTTCAGGCAAGATAAGGACTAAGAAGAGACCAATGTATCTGACAAATTAGAACCCTAGTCACTTTTAAAAGAATAGTTTAGTAGGGTTGTGTTCTCATTATAAAGTGGAAAAAGAGAGTGGTCTGGAGAGGCTGAAAAAGGAGGCATGAATTAAGAGAGTATTTATGCTGAGAGCAATTTGGCTTGATTAGGGGAGTTGGAAAAGAGTCACAGAACTGTAGAATCTTTGAAGAATTCAACAGAGTAAGGAAGAGGTAATCAAGGGAACTAATGATATTGATTCTCTCTCTCTCTCTCTCTTTCTCTCTCTCTCTCTCTCTCTTTCTCTCTCTCTCTCTCTCTCTCTCTCTCTCTCTCTCTCTCCTGTTTATAAAAATTCTCTTCCACTTAAAAAAATCCCACTTAATGATCTTTTTTCATGTTTCAACTTTCAAGATCCACCTTTAGCATTGTCCTTGGATAAATTGTACTGTTTAGAATTCTCACAGCTTTTCTTAGGTGTTATGCTTAACAACCTTTTCTTCTTCACTGTCTCATCTATCATTCCATTATATTATTTTTCTACCTATTTTTATACATTGCATCTTTACTCTAGAGCTGATTATTTTCCACCCGCTACGTATCTCTCTCTAGTTCAGAGGTGTGGGTCCAGGAGTAGATTTCATGGGGTCACTAAACTTTTGTTCTTCCATAATTTTTTGTTCTTTCTGACAAGGTACTGATTAAAGACAGTTTTCACTCTATGTAAGTGGACCATTCCATAAATCTGTACATAAAGCGATTTTTGCATAATTTGAATTGGTCAACAGACATGGAGGGGTAGAGGGAGGCAGGAATGAAGGGGATCTCTCCCAGTGGAGGAAGTTATCTAGCACAATGTTCAAGGATATGTAGGGATGAGGAATAGAGGAGCAAGGGCACAGGTAAGATGAGGTACTTATGAAGACTAGCACAGTAGGCTGAGGGGGAAAACAAAGAACCAGACACATGGAAGTGCAGAGCATACAAAGGTCTCCTCTCAGCACTGGAGGTGCTCCATAACCCCAATCTGGTGTCTTTCTGAGTTTTTTTTTTCTGCTTTTATTTGGGAGTATTTTTGTTTGTTTGTGGCATGGGGAAGGCTATGAGAGAGAGACACAGAGACAGAGACAGAGAGACAGAGAGAGAGGAGAACAATGAACTTAATATAGGTGGGGGGGGTTGGGAATGCTGATTTACCTAAAGTAAAATTTATATAAATGAGAACTTTCCATAGTACCATAGCCTAGTTGCATGTATTTGAACTTGAAACATTCAAAGTTAAAATTTTTAAAAATATACTTATTTGTTCCAGCCTAGTAAAGATAAGCAGTGAATTCACATAATGCAACCACTTCACAGGGATTCATTGTTAACAGTTAACCAGGATTTTGCTGTTTTTTATGCATTTAAAAATATTAAATTGAGGAGAGGTCAGAAAGTTTCACTGATTGGACCAAGGGGATCCATGACACAGAGATGGTCAAGGAATTCTGTTTTATATTGTAATGAACATAGAACTCATTTTCTTTGTTTAGATAGCATAGTGAATTGAGTTTTGTGGACTGGAGGCAGGAAGAACCAACTTCCATGCTAGACTCAGTTACTTATTGTGTGACACTGGGCAAGTTACTAAACCTCTGTCTGCCTCAGTTTCCTCAACTATAAAATGAAGATCATAATAGTACTTACTTCACAGGGTTCTTTTGACAATCAAATATCTGCAAAGTGCTTAGCACAGTGCCTAACCTATAGTAGATTCTTAATAAATGCTTATTCCCTTTCTCTTCCTTATGAACTATTACCAGAGAATATTTTTAAATCATTTTTAGTAAAGTTTAATATCCAAAAGCTCTTGAGAGATCTCAAAACTCTCTTCTTCCTTCTGCCTTCCTTGACACAAAATCTGATTTTACACCAGTACCATGTTAAACTGATCATCGAGTTAATTTCTTTTTCTCAAAAGCATAAAATATGCTTCAGTATATTTTTTGACATGTGAAATATATTGACTGAATCTATACAAATATGGCCATACCATACATTCTTGACATATAGATTCTTCTTATGTGTGTCAGACACAGTACCTTTTCCCTTGCATACCTTGTTCAAAATAAGAATGGACACATTCTATTCTATCAAACCCTAACCAGACATATCGCCACATCTGGAGAAAGTAAGTCAGGAACGTCAACTTCATCTATACAGTAACGGCCACCATATGTAAAAGCGAATGGCCGCAAACAAGCCATTAAAATGTAACTATTTTTGAGAAGCTAATAATACTACTTTAGATTTTTTTCTGGTTTATATCTGAAATTCTCATTTCTCCACTGTCTGATGAAACAAAGACTCTCCCAACAAATTTTCACAGCAACTTCTCTCCCCTCTTCTTTTTGCCCCATCTTCCCAAAAAAAAGAAAAACCTGGCAAACATTTTGATTTTTCAAGTCATTCTTTCTTCTCTGTAATAGGCCCCTAGTGTAACTTTAAAGAGAAAAAAGTTGTCAGTTATTATACAGTCTGTAGATGTCTTGAAAAGATAACATGCTCTCTGTGAAAAGCCAAGAGTCATCTTAGTATAATTCCTCAGCAAGCTAGGAAAGATTACGCTCACACTGTGCTTTCTTTTGTGGTGTTTTATTTGTTCTCATGAGCAGAATCTTTGTTCGGACTACAGGGTAAAGCCCTGGTGTTGCTAACAGCCTTTCTTAAAAGCTACAGGATGTAATTCTACTTCCTACATCTGTGTGGTTTCTGCTTGGGGAAGCCCAGTCTGTATTAGCCCTAAAGAAAATCTCTTCCCAATAAACTCTTAACAAAAATATTCACCCTTTCTGGGTCCAAAGAGGGAAAGATTTGCTATCTCTTCTTCCCTTAGAAAAATAAAGATACAAAATGGGGCTTCTTTTTTAGCTTAATGTCTCCTTGGGCCCATTTGGGTGGGGGTGGTATAATCATTTGAGATCACAAGATACTTCTCTGTTGTACAAAAGATTGCTCATTAAAAATGTATTTATATTAATATTGTCTGTAGGTTCATTCCAGTCTCAGAAAAAGAACCTATTCCACAAAATTGTCAGCAAATATAAGCACAAAAAGGAGAAGCCTAATGTTCCGGAAAAAGGTACTCGTGAATTCCATCCTCCATTAAGGTTTCTTGGACACTTTCTGTCTGAATACATTCTTCTGTGCAGATAGTCACCCCCTTTTCCTTCCTTTTTGCTTGCTTCATCTTCATCAGCTCCTGGCTAGGCCATAGTAAAAATATTCTCCAAGGTCTAAGGTTGACTGGGTAGAAGGATCTCCTTCAGAAAAACCCCAGCACCAGAGACTTGGATCCTACAATTATTATTTTTTGGGGGGAAGGGAGTGGCCTATGGATACTCTTTTGCATCAGTCAGGTTTTCACTTCATCTTTGATCACGTTGTCAGTTTTTTTCAATTAAAAAAGCTTTCATCCATGCCTTTATCATTTCTTTTCCTTGACCTCATTTTTCCAACTTTTGTCAGTTGTCACAAGTGATATTTGTGTAAAAGTGTTTTACAGAATCATTGCTCTTTCCCCTCCCTATTTTTTACTTCAGTTCTTTTCTTGACTTATCTCTATGGTTTATGACAGAACAAATTTCCCTTTCCAATGCCTCCAAATTCTAATTCTCCTTGAATCCTTCTGTAGGCTGATTCTTCTCCTTAAAGCACTGGCCCCGTTTCTCTCTGCTCAGTGGGTTTCTGAATTAATTCTGGACCCATCTTAAGATGAATTTCTATTTATGGTTAAATCTTATGTCTCTTAATAGCAATAATACTAACTTACTCTTACATAATGCTTGACAGTTTACAGGTGAGAACCCTGTGAGGAAAGTAGTTGAGTCCCATTATCCTAAATTAAAGATGACAAACTGAGGCTCAGAGATGTGACATGGTTTGCCCATGTTTACATGACTAGAAAAATGGTGGTGGACAGATGGGCAGGAGGAAACACAACTCGAACCCAGGTTTTTTTACTCTTATACCAATGCTTCCCCCACTGTACTGGGCTCCTTCTCTTAAATCCTAATGTGAACCTCTCATCTGGCCCATATATGGTCCCATTGGACTCCTCCATTTATTTCATACTCTCTTTCCACTGCACACTACTTTTGCCATGATCTGTTGTGAACGTGCCCAGCCATGAATTTGTTTTATACTTAAATGACTTAATGTTCTGTGCTGCTTAACTCTGAATGACTGTGTCATATTTGTCTCTATATAATCATGCATGTAGATATTTGTGTATACAAAGAGCTAAAACGTTACTTCATTTTATTTTGTCTACTAATAAGTTATTTTCAAGTAGAAAAATGATGGGTGCAGCTAAGTGGCACAGACCTGAAATTGAAAGGAACTAGGTTCAAATCTGGCTTCAGGCACTTCCTAGCTCTGTGATCAATTTACTCTTCTGTCTTTGAGTCTAGAAGTTAGAAAGGATTTTTAAAAAAAGAAGAAAAAAGAAATAAAAATGATGTGTACTATTTAAAATAAATGTTGATTCCCTCCAAACTAATCTTTGACCAAATTGTTAACATGACCTTGACTTAACCATATAGTTCATAATTAATGAAATTGATTTGGCATTATTTGAATCCATTGCTAGTATTACTTTTTTCCCCTTTAGTTGGTGAATTATTTTGGTGATTCATGAATTGAAGTAAAACTCCTATTTTTATGAGAATGTGTCTATAGCTCGATTTTTTTAAAGTATCCATGTACATTAAGTCTAAAGCTTCCCTTTTGCTGTTTTTCATTATTTTTAGAAAAGGCCAGTAAAGGGTAAAATAAATAACTTACCTTTGACCCCATTCAGTTCACTCAGGTTGAAGCAAGGGAATGTCAACTTCCAAATGCCATATTCCAGTGAATGTAAATATGTAAGAATATAATGATCAGTGTTATATGGTCTTGCAGTCAGCATTAGACCTGAATTCATTTTCTAAAGCTGATATGTATACACAATTTTGAAAGGAAAAACTAAGCTCCCATGGGAAAGAAGGCTAATTGGAGTTCTTGGCTTAATTATTTTTTAACAAGAGTGCACTGTAATAATTTCTACATTGATGAGAAATTAGATGCTTTCAAAATTGGAATAGCATAGAGGTGAAATGTTTATATTACAAATGTGTGGAGTTTTTTTGTTATTATATTGAGAGGAGTTGATAAGGCAGACTTGGAGCATTTTCCCAACCCATCTCTCAAGTTTATTCTGTGCTTTAGTGATATAAAAAATTTTAATAATAAGTTCATGGACTGTGTTTTCATTTTCTTTTTTTTTTAAGTTAATTATAGGGCAGCTAAATGGTGGGACAGCAGTCAGAAAAACTCAGATTTTGAGTTCAAATTTTCTCTCACTTACTGGTCTGATCCTGGCCATGTCACTTAACCCTTTTTACCTAAAATGAGCTGGAGAGGGAAATGGCAAACTATTTTAGTATTTTTGTCATGAAAACTCCAAGTGGGGTAATGAAGGGTCAGACATGACTGAAATCACTGGATGAAAAAGTTAATCACAGTATTCTATTTAAAATGGCTCTACTACCCAAGTCCCAAGCCTCTATAAGTCAATATTATTTTTTTAAGATTGTTTAAAATACTCCCTCTAACTAGTCCCTATAATTCTGTGAACAGAATAGAGCCAAAAGGTGAGATCATTTAGTCTGCCATTCTACAAATGGAAAAACTAAGGCTCAGAGAAGGACTTGCTGGTGCCAGACTGCTAGTTAGTAGCAGAATCAGAACAAGAACAGAACAAGAACCTCGCAGTCTTTGCTACTTTATTCAATAAGGAAAATAGTAAAGTATAAATTGGCCTAAAATTGATCTCAAAAAGTGTTTGTGTTTCAATTAGCATGAAAAATATTCAAGGTTTGTTTTTGTCCTATAAGATGGAAGGCTCGTGTCTAACATATGTCTCTCTTTTTTCATTATTTTACTTATAAAATAGCAATCTCATGTAAAATTTCCAATGACCTATACAGTTACATATCGAGACAGAGCCCTAAATTTTCTCTAATGTCTTGTGACCTCGAGCATGTGCATTTCCTTTAGCCTCAGTTATATCAACTGTCCAATAAAGAAATTGAACTTGATGCTCCCTACAATCATGCTGGATTCTAATAGTCTATGATTTCATGGTCCCTGTGCCTCTCCTGATTAGGTTATTCACCAACCAGAGCTTCCTACTCTTTTCTTCCTGTTATTAGTTATCTTCAACCCAAAAGAAAATTGATTTTGTGAAGCTCTCAAAATTGGTATGGAAGCTATTATTGTTGATGAGATTTAATTTTTACTTATTAACATGCAAAGAAAAGTGAATATTATTGATTCATTCCTGATACAGCCAAAAAAATTACAAGCAACTTCAAATGAACTGTAATTTTTTAGACTACATTCAGCATTAGTTTATTTAGGGGGAGGGTATATAATTAGGTGGTGCAATATATCGAGTGCTGGGCTTGAAGTCCCTAAGACTCATTCATCTTCCAGAGTTCAAATATGGCCTCAGATCCTTACTAGTTGTGTGACCCTGGGCCAGTCACTTAATTATGTTTGCTATAGTTTCCTATCTATAACATGAGCTGGAGAAAAAATGGCAAACCACTACCAGTATCTTGGCCAACAAAACAAAACTCTAATTGGAGCCACAAGAGTTGGACACAATTGAAACTACTGAACAACAACAAATCTGATTTGTAGATTACTTAGACCCTTTTCTTCTCTGTTTGGTCACTTTTCTACTTATTAGAAAGTCTCCTGGAGACATTATGGTAATAGAAGGTGAATTTCAAAATCTGTCTAAATACATAAATTTATTAGTCATCTTAATCTTAGCAATCTGATAGAGGAAATTTAAAACTGTTACTTAAAAGAGTATTGGCTTAACCAAACTTTTGGTTATCCATGCACAGACAATATAGGAGGAATATTCGATTTGGAAATCTGAGAATCTGAGTTTAAATTCCAAACTTTTCCACTTACTACCATTGTGATTTTGGGCAAATCCTTTAGTTTCTCTTGCTTAGTTTCCTTATCTGTAAAATGAAGGAGTTAGTCTAGATGGCCTTAAAAGTCTTTTTTTAGCTCAAAATCATTGATTCTATTGTTGTGGGTAACAAAAATTTCGTTGTTTCTTTTACACCTCTCCTGTGCAGCATTTAGATTTCCATTCAAATTTTACCCTTTCTATTGAAGTAACTAGCCCTTTGTAACACATTTAAAATTCTCAAAATTAAGCTTTAATTTTTTAGATATTTCTCTGTTCCTGCCTGCCATAATCGCTCCAGTTTAAATTAGATTAGTTCATTTCTGAATGTGTACATCTATAAATAAAATGTCATAGACTGGCTTTAAAGAGAAACTTAGAGTACTAGAAATATGAATGATAAAGAGTCTGACATTATTACTTTACTTATATTTTAAGAAAACTGCTTTATGACTTGTTAGTGTTTCCATTTCTTGAATTCATAGTTTTTAACTATTATTTGTCTTATTTGTTTGTTTTTGGCCAGAACTGTGATTTCCCTCAGGAAGGAAGTGATTCCTGTTTAGTAGTCTGAAGGGTTCATACTAAAAGTATTTTAATGATGCCTTTAATAGTAAATATATGCAGAATGTTTCGAGAAATATAACATATTGCTCAGGGAACCCATAAACACTTTTTGGTTGTTGATAGGCAATTGAGGGAAAAATTGTTGGGAACCACTAGTCTAGGAACTCCCGTTGAGGAAATTTCCTCTACTGTTTTGCATTATGATCATAGGGAGTTGCCTGCTAAGCATGTGAAGGAGACGAGCTCTTTCTGTGTTGAGCTACACTGCCCTCCTTGTATGATTTAGTTATAATTAAGTTTCTTTGCTAAAACAAAGTGAAGCACAGGCTTGCTTCTGATTGTAGCATCTCAATCTAGCTAATCTTTTTTTTTTTTACTTTCCTTCATTTAATTCAATAAAAATTAAAAAGTGCCAGGGGTTTTAATTTCAATTCCTAAAAAGGATCAGTAGCACCCAGGCCATTTAATTGCTGCCCTTCATTTTGAATGGGCTTGCTGTGTGATTTTTAATGCCTCCCAGGATGAGTTAGATTAGTTTCATTGATTTATTTTCATGTTTCATCAAATACCTGAGTGCTGTTTCAACTCTTATGAGACTAACCTAAAGCAGTAAGATTCCAGATTTGGTCATAATTTCAATGTGAGTTTGAATCTCCATTTACAATGTGAATTCACATCTTCAGAGCATTCTAGAGACTGAGGGGTTCTCAAAAAGTCCATATTCCCCACTCTGGGGAACAAAGTTTGGAAAGCAAGATGTTCTCTTTGCTGTGTTCCTAATATTGATTCAAGGGCTTTTAAATGTTCTTTTTGTTCCTGAAATATACATATATTATAATTGTGGACTTTTTTATAAATAATTTTTATTTATTAAAAATTCAAGTTTAAATTTAAGTTTATTAAATTAAGTTTTAAATCAAGTTAAATTTAAGTTTATTAAAGCCCCAAATCTCTGGACTTGGCCTTTAGAATTGTGTAACTTTCCATATTCTCTTAATCACTGAAAGTAGATGGCAGACAGTTGGTGCAGCCAGGAAGACCTATATGGTCTCAGATCCTTAGTAGCTGTCTGACCCTGGGCAAGTCACTTAATCCTCTCTTTGCCTCAGTTTCCTCATCCAGAAACAAGGATAATCATAACACCTGCTTCCCAGGTTTGTTGTGAGAATCAAAGGAGATAATATCCGTAATGTAACACATGGTAAAAACTATATAGATGTTAGCTATTAATTATTTGTAGATAGGAACCTTATTTCCTACTCCCCATTTCTACTGTGTGTGCATGTACAGTCATTCATTTACCTTAAAAGGAAAAGAAAAGATGTCATTCCCTCCCCTATCTGACCATCAATTAAAAAATAACGAAGTTTATTGTTGCATTTCTGTGCAACTCTTTTGATATCTTTGCATTCTGTTTTGAAATGTATTTGCCCTTTAAACAGATCTTTATTTTACAGTCCTCACCACTTTCAAGTTACTGGGCAAGCAAAGGGACTATGCTCCCTGGAGTATTTGGTATATGAAAAGAGCACTGGACTGCAAAAGCCCCTGGGTCTGAATCTTAGCTGCTCCACTTATGGAGTTTGTTGCTTGGGAAAGCCCCTTCACTTTTCTGACCATCCTTTTCCTCCACTATAAAATTAGATGGCTGGTCAAGATGAGTCCTAAGGACCTGTCCAGCTCTAAGGCCTGAAGTCTTGTAAATATTTTTCTCTTTTCTTTATCTCTCTTTGATTCAACTCTTCTCCACTGGATAAGGCCAAAATGGAGCCATTTTCCTTTAGGAGCACTGGATTTTATTTTATTTTTTAAATTAATTTATTTAGTCAATTTAGAACATTATTCCTTGGTTACAAGAATCACATCATTTCCCTCCCTCTCCTCCCCCCACTCTTTCTGCAGCCAACGTGCAATTTCATTGGGTATTACTTGTGTCCTTGATCAGAACCTATTTCCATGTTGGTGTTTACACTAGGATGTTCATTTAGTATGTATATCCCCAACCATATTTCCTTGAGCCATGTGATCAAGCAGTTGTTTTTCTTCTGTTTCTACTCCCACAGTTTTTCCTCTGAATGTGGTTAGGTTCTTTCTCGTAGATTTCTCCAAGTTGTTCAGGATCACTGCATTGCCACTAATGGAGAAATCCATTACATTCAATTGCACCACAGTGTATCAGTCTCTGTGTGCAAAGGAGCACTGGATGTTAGAGTGAGACTCTTGCAAGGTCAAAACTATAAGTGACTAGAAATCAGTGCTTATTTTTTATCCACCCTCATTCTACTGTCAGCACTGCAACCAAATTTACCTACTCAGCTCCTGAACAAGGCCCACCAAGGGGCCTTTCACCCCTTTAGCTCAGTGGTGTACAACTCAACTAGAAACAGATCCCTGTAGAGCCACCATTAGGTGGCTTAAGAAAACCACAGATTACCGTTTTTTATATTGTATTGAATTTTTATTTATTTTGTTAAACATTTTCTAATTCTATTTTAATCTGGAAAATCTTGCACAGCAAGTGTCCTCAGACTTAGGGTTTAACACCTGCTTTTCTGGATATAAAATCTCCCTGATGTGACTCACTTCAGCAAAACAGATTGCAGGCAGCCCAAACTTACCCTCTTAACCTGTGTAATTTTTTGACTACCTCTACCAATAAATTCTCAATAGAAACTCAACCCCATGCCCTGAAGGCCTTCCTTTAAGTTGTTTTTGTTGTTTTTAACTAGGCTGTCCTTCTGAAACCTGTTTTTATTGGCATATGGGACCCTCCGTGAGGAAACTAGTCCTACCACTGTAGAATGACATTTGCTCTGCAACATTTTCGTCTTAAAGAGTTTCCTCATGAACTTAAAGATTCTGAGTTGCCTGGAGTCATGTAGCCAATTTGAGTCAGTTCAGACCTGAACCCACAGTCTTTCTGACACTGAGACTGGTCCTCTAGTTATGATGTCGTATTGTCTCTCAGATAACCCTTATCCTGGAATAAATATAAAATTAAAAATTAAATTAAAATCAAAATTTTAAAAAGATTTTACATCAGCAGAAAGCATACAGAAGGATTGCCATGTAGATTCGAGTGGCCTCAGATTCAAGACCTTCTTAACTGTAAAAATTAAATTATATTTCTACTAATAAAAATATTGTATTTATGAGGTTTATTAAGGATTATTAGAAATCAAGGACACAAAACAAAAACCACATGCCCATGACCGATTAGCCCATTCAAAATCCTCTCGTTTAGCTTACCACTATACTTGCTACATCACTGCAATGGAAGAGAAGAGAAGAAGTGTGGGAGGTGTTACTGCCAGTTAAATACCAATTGTGATCTCGCCAACTGTGGGGTCTCAGGTAAGATTATAGGGAATTTTGGGAAATACCAAGGACTTCTGGGGATTGAAGTCTAGGGTTCAAAATCTCCATTTTTACATTCCTACCCTTTGATTTTTTTATTGCATGTGCAATATAGTATCTGAGTTCTATTTTTTTCTCCTTTTTGTATTTGAAGCCAATGTCAACAGTGTTGAGAAGATTTTTCTTTAATTTTTTTTTTATTTTGCAGTAATATAAGTTTAAAATACATTTGTTCTAACATTAATGCATACCCAAAAAGCTTTAGACTATAAAAATGATGCCCTTGATTGTTTAAAAAAATTATGGGACTTTGCTTAATGATTCTGTCTGATTCCAGGACAAGAGAATACAGAAAGAGCCATTACATAGTACCAAAGAAGCACAAAGCTAAACTGCATAGTGCCAATTGAGCACAAGATCAAAGAGACCAACCAATCCTGATGGAATTGATGAAAATTTTGAGCCAAGACAAAAGGACTTGAACATGTTTGGGGTTCAAGGTTGCGGCTGTTTAACATGTGTTAAAGACAGATCTTCCTTGTTCCACATTAAAGGCAGATCTTCCTTGTTCCACATGTAACAGTTAAAAGAGTGGTTGGCATAAACTGTGACCGCGAAAATATGGTTTCAAGACTTTGAATTGCCAAAACTATAAAGATAATTTTTTGTGTCTTGATTTTATATTAAAAATAAAGTGGTCGCCATGGGAAAATTCCCAAATATTAAATATACCCAAGTCAGCTGGGTTTTATGGAGATTTTAATTAATACAAATAAAGGAATTAGGAAAGGGAGAGAGAGAGTAAGAGGAAATAATGGGAAAAGGGCTAGGCCAGCCTAGGCTTAAGTCTTAAGAGAGAGATCAGTCAGTCTTTTATCAACTCACCACAAGATTTTGTCCCAAGCAAGATCTAGTGTTCAGAAAGTCCCTCCAGTTCAGCTCCTCAGCTCAACTAAGTTCAGCCACCGAGCCCTCCAATTCAGCTTTCCCAAGCTGAATTGAACTTCAGAGACCTTTCTGACCTCCTTTTAAAGAGAATTTTCTCCTTTGTCGCCTCCCCTAAGTTTTCACATCTACCAATCACAGTAGACGTTTTCCAAAGGACTGACCATTCTTAATTCACACCTTCTTTAGTTCTCAACTTCTCTGGGTAGACTAAAACTTCACACCTCTTTTGTTAAGCTTGTCCCTTGCAAGTTTGCAAGTTGCCTGACCTTTTAGTGATTAATTTGACCTTCATAGGTACTTAGCACCTTTTTGTATTAGATCTAAAAATAGACTTAGCTTAAGGGCTTTTGCCTCACTATAAGTATGAGTTAAGTACTTTTCATTGTTCAGTAAGGAGTTTACAACTTTATCTTCCCCTAAAGTATGCTTAAGTATGGGTGGAGTAATGTTAGAGTTCTCACATTCCTGATCAATTACCTTCATTGTTTAAAATGGGGAATGGTCTTAACCAAATGTTCTAAAGTAGAGTCTGAGAATTTTTAACATTCACAAGTCTGAGAAATTTTAAGATTCACACACATTCTACCAGGTATCTCAAATTTGGCTCCTACCTGGCTCCTATAATCTAGTCCCTTTTCTGTCTTTCATAATGTGGCAAGTTTCTGTAGTCCTGGCTACTGATTGGGAAAATGCTTAAATCATTTTAATTGGGCCCTGATTCAAAGACCTGTTATAGATTAATTTTTTCCTTTACTTGGAATTTTTATACATAAGACTTTGATAGTCTATATTTCATCCAGAAATTATCTTTTTTTATTTTGATTTTTTTTATGTTTTTGATTTCTCTTGCCAATTGATTCATATACCTCATAACTCAGCCATGCATCCCTGAGTGATCCCTGTGTTTTTCAATTACCCTCTTCAGGGGGGAATGTGTAAATATTATTATTATTTTAAATTGCAAAGTTTAAATTCCTTTTGAGAAGAATTTTAGGTTAAAAAATGTGCTAACTTTCTGAATCCAGAAAGTGAACTGTTTGGAGAAGATACCACGAAGATGCCTACACAGACAACATGCTGCACCAGAAGATCCAAAGTGAACTTTGGGATGTGGTGATTTGAACTGTATGGGGTTTGAATGCATTTTTTTTTTGTATGTATACTCTTATGCCAAAGGGGACTGCCCCTTAACTGGCTTTTTGTCAATGCACCCAGCTGGCAATTATTGGTTGTAAATTCATAGCTGGTATGTTTACAAGACGCATGGGAGAGACTAGTCTTCCTCGGGCCTCAGGGGGAATTTAAAAATGGAGATTTTGAACCCTAGATTTCAATCCCCAGAAGTCCTTGGTATTTCCCAGAATTCCCTATAATCTTACCTGAGACCCCACAGTTGGCGAGATCACAATTGGTATTTAACTGGCAGTAACACCTCCCACACTTCTCTTCTCTTCCATTGCAGTGATGTAGCAAGTATAGTGGTAGGCTAAACGAGAGGATTTTGAATGGGCTGATCGGTCATGGGCATATGGTTTTTATTTTGTGTCCTTGATTTCTAATAATCCTTAATAAACCTCATAAATATAATATTTTTATTAGTAGAAATATAATTTATATTTTACACATCACTGGTGCCTTATTCATGTTGTCATAACTATATTTCTTGATTCTCCCTTGGCCTTTTTTGATCTCTGGTTCTTTTGTATCTCCCATTTCCTCATTTTTTGCCTGATTCTTGGCCCACTGACACTTTAACTGATCACATATATATTTTATGAGTCGTGGCTACCTTCTAGATCTTCTAGCCAAGACCCAGTCTGAATGGTTAGCTTCTGGGTTTAGATTGTGTGTACCAATGGCCCGTGGCTACCTTTGATTCCAAGCCTTTCCCCTGGTTTTACCCAGTACCTGTGAGATTTACCATTGTCCACTGTCCACTCTAGATCAAAGTAAAAGGAACCATGAGTTGCAAACAGTAAGAGCTTACACTGTGCCAAGAACTTTTCAAATCTTACCTTATTTGATTCTCACAAAAAAAAAAATCCCTATGAGATAGATGCTGTTTTTATTCCTATTTTACATTTGAGGCAGAAAGAGAATAAATGACTTAACCAGGGTCACATTTGAGGCAAGATAAGACCTCAGGTCCGCCTGATACAAGGCCCAGCATACTCTCCACTGCATCACCCAGCAGCCCCCCAATTGCTGGCCCAGCACCAACTCAAGAAAGTGTTCTTTTTTTCTTGTGTTTCAAAATCACAGAACAAACTGGAGACTTGACATTTCTCTTCAAACCCAGTCCTTGCCTAGAATTGATCATGCCACTCAGTTTCAGGTTAAAGGACAGGGGTTTCTATGAAAATGTTGGAAGAGAAAAATTTGCTACTTTCTACCATCTACGTGTATTTTTTCCAGCACAGCCACCTCTTCTTTAGCCATCTAAGAAGTTTTCTTCCAAAAAGTTTCTCTTTAATTTACCTGGAGTTTTGTCACTGGTTTATCCCAATGAATTCTAGAGTTTCTGAGGGAGTAGAAAGGATTGAAGCTGCTTTTGAAGAGCCATCTCTGTGGTATATATTGAAGTATCAGTTGCCACACCTTCTCCTTCCCATCCCAACCCCACATACACACATCTCTGGTTTTATCCTTGATATGATTAACGGGAGCAATTAATTTATAAACTAGGAAACAGAAAACTCTGGGGACAAATGAATATGCAAAGGAGGTTATTTAGTGGGGGTTTTTTTCTGTTAATTCTGGTTAAAGTTTCTTCAAATTTATGTAAAGCCTTGACTTTTCAACACTGGCCTAGTGATTGTTTTTCTTTTGGTGTATTCCCATCTAAATTGTCTGTTTTTTCCTTTAGGCAGTTGTTATTTATTTTTTTTTTTGCTGCTATTATTATATTGCTGCTCCTTCCAAATTTTTTTCTTCAATCATGAACTCTACAAAGATATTGCTCTTAGATAGCCCAGACATGAAATTCTAAGTTTTATAAACCCAAATAATTGGCCCACTCAGAAAATAAAAATCTCATATTGTGAAGGGAACTTTGTTTGGCTTGGGTCCAAACGTATAACTTGAAAGGAGCCCTTTTTTCCCTTTTCCAATTTCTGGTGACTTGCTTGACAAGAATGTTTCAAAGCATTGCCAAAGTATTTGTTTAGGAGCAGGAATTTTCTTGTATTTCCTCATTACTCTACATCTAGGCAAAAGGCCAAACTTCAAATCATGGAGTGATTTCTGCTTAGCATCTTTTCTGTTGGAGTAAATGCAAATTGTTTTAGCCTTCCAAGACTTTCAGGGATAAGATGCTGTAACTTTCAAAATTAAAGGCCTTGTTAATTCATAATGCTTCTCCCCTAGGGACAGACTTACTCTTTGGAGAGTTAGAAATAAAATATAGAAAAGAAATCTGGCCTATGTGTGTGCTTGCACACACACACACACACACACGTACACATACCCTTAACTCTTTTCCTAACTTGTGCTTCACTCTTTCTCTGTCTTCCTCCTCTCTCTACCTCTATAGACTCCTTCCAATAATACCTTCAGTTATCTTCAAATTTTATTTCCACGAAAAATCAAAATGCATCTTTTAAAATCCTCATTTTAGTTAACTGATCACCTTGCTCTCTCCATGCCTAGCATTGAGTCTTTGACAATGAAAATGACGTTGCCTTTAGGAAAGCCAAATTATATTGCCCCAATATTAGCCAAAGATATATTTGCTAGTCCTTTTTCCTCACTTCACCCCAATTCCCACCCCCATAAACCTTTTTTTTTAAAAGATGGGACAGCAAAATACTAGCTCTAAATATGAGCCAAATGTACATGTAACTTTTTTTTATTCATTTGGGGGTAAAGTGAAGCATCTGGTTCTGTGATTTAATTGTTTTTGGAAAATCTCAGTATGAAATAACATAAAATCAAATAATAAAATAACCAGGTTTTTTTTTCTTTAGTCAGAGAAGAATTATCTGGGCCAGAGTTATATGACTTGTCCATATATCTTGTATATGTGAAGGGAGGATTTGAATCTGGAATCTTCTGATACCATTATTTATAAATCATTAATACCAATCTGTATAGTATCTCCTAGTGTATGTTTGAAAACAGATCATTAAATGGCTTTGTTAGAGAAAAATAACTCATTCTTCCTTCCAAATTAGGAAGAAAGCCTTTGCTTCACAAACCATAGCTTTATTACTACTGCATCATGGATACACTGTTAAGTGCTTCCCCTTTGGTGAAAATGAAAGTGGCTTCTTTTCCCGTCTTCCATTAAAAACATTTTCAGCTGGATTTGGCTGAATATAAGACTCCTGCCCTGCGTTAATCAATGCCTACCCTTCCCTCCTAAGTAGAAAACATTAATAAAAAAAGGAGAGACAATCATACCTCAAAATTATAAAACATTTTCCAGTTTGCAAAAGGCTTTCCTCACATCCCTACTTGTGTGATCGGGGGCCAGTAACTTCCCTACACCTCAGTTTCCTTATCTATAAAAAAGGGAGTTGAATGCTCAGGCCCTTCTCTCTTTCTACAAACATATTAACTCTTAAATGAATGCGGATATGCCTAAGGACAAGAAAGGAAAAGAAGCTTGAGGCCCCACACACCAAGTTTCTTCCAAACCCATTTGAAGGTAATGGCATCAAACATGGTAGCCTCCTTTGGTTCAATGAATACTACCTTAATCTGCATGTACTCAAGAAAGAGAGAAATTTACCCAGGCCACCCTTTGCCACAAAACAGAAAACCCTAAACAGTTTGCAGACTTTTTCCTTGGGGAAAAAAGTACATTTCCTTTTGTGTGGATAACACTTACAAATTACTTTTCTAAGATCCTGAACATATTCCAGGCTTGATCTTTCACTACTAATAATACTAGATAAACGTGTACCTATTAATCTTGTTCAAATAGGCCAAAATAGGAATGAGTTTCTATAGTCTGTCATGTTTTGACCCCTGGTTTTAATTTATGACTCCTTATTTTGTTGGCCAATTTCAGCCATACTTTCAGAAGATAAAAACACCACTGAGCCTCCCCGCAAGACTAAAGATGCCCCATCAGTTCCAAACACTCCAGAGCCAACAACAATGCAAGAGCCTTTGGTTGGCAGCCAAAAGAGGAAAGCAAGGAAAACGAAGATCACACATCTTGTCAGGACAGCAGATGGCCGGGTGTCACCAGCAGGAGGTACTTTGGGTAAGGAGAGTGAGATTTATAATGATAAAGGGGACTGTGGGGTAGCCCTTGATCATAGAAAAGAAGCCAACAACTGTCAGCAAAACCTGCCAGATTTAATAGGGTTTTTGAGGGAATGACTAAGTCAGTTCTATATTATTTTAAAAATGAATCTGTATTGCGTCAATAGAGGTAGGATGTATTCTGCATCAAGCCACTTTAACAGATTGTGTAAATCTACTATAAGCCTAAGAGCAAATTTGGTCTTTTTTTTAACAGTTCTTTAGGAACTGATCTGTTCAGATCTCTAAATTATTTTGTCATCCTATGGATGACAAACACAGCTCTTTCAAAAGAGAATGTCTGAGTTTCTCTGAGAGATACAAGACTATGTAGTCCTCTACATTTTTCCTTTTTCCCATCTAGGGTCCACAAAGCCAAGCTGGCTAATTTATTTCTGCAGATGCTAAAATTAAAAAGCACTAGGACATTTGGTCTATCTCATCGTCCACCATGTTTTCACTTTACTGCAAGCTAAGTTTTCCAGGTTCAGACTTTTCAGCTACTAACTCCAAGCTGGTTTTAGGTATGACTTTTCCTTCTTAGTCTGATCTAAAGCCTTACAGAAGTTCTGGTCCATCCCTACCAGTAATCCTCCAAATGGGTTACCCCACACTGCCCAGATGCTCTTATTTGTCCCACATTCTAGACCCTTTGACTATAGCAGTTACAGAATTGCACATGTCTTCAGGTATAAAGACACTGTGAGAGGCTCAGTGGGTCATTATATTTTGTACTCTGGGTCATCGTAGTTCCCAGCTACCTAACATTAACCACTTTAACTATAGTCCCTATAAGATGAGGAGCAAAACAAGGATGCCCATTATCACTAATACTATTTAATTTTTTATTGAAAATGCTAGCAATAGAAATAAGAAAAGAAAAAGAAATTGAATGAATAAGAATGAGCAAAAACATAATAAAATAATCCCTTTTAACAGATATGATGGTATATATAGAAAATTCTAGAGATTCAATGAAAAAATTAGATGAAATTACCACTAATTTTAGCAAAGTAGCATGATAGAAAATAGACAAATCATCAGCATTTCTATATATTGCTGAGATAGTAAGAGATAACACAATTAAAATAGTCATAAATAGATAGAATAAATACCTAGGAGTATACCTGCCAAAATAAACTCAGAAACTATATGAGCCCATATAAAACACTTTATACAAATAAAGTCAGATTTAAATAATTGGAGGGCTAGTAATTGTTCATGGGTGGGCAGAGCTAATATAACTAAAATAACATCCCTACATAAACTAATCTTCTTATTCAATGCCATCCTAATTAAACTATAAAAATTATTTTATTAAACTAGAAAAAAATAATAAAATTCATTTGAAAGAATTAGTTAAAAAATTATCAAAAGAATTAATAGGAAAAATGGAAAGGAAGGAAGTTTAGAGCTATCAGATTTTAAATTGTATTATATAGCAGTCATTATCAAAACTATCTGCTACAGACAAAGAAATAAAACATCAATGAAACAAAACAGACATAACAATTGTTATTATAATAACCTTGTACTTGACAAAAGTCAAGATCTAAGCTTTGAGGATAAGAATTCACTATTTGGCAAAAATTATTGGGATAACTGGAAAAGAATCTGGCAGAACTTAGATATAGATAAATGCCTTACATTTTTATCAAGATAAGATGAAAATAGATACATGACCTATGCATAAAGGGAGATATTATGAACAAACGAATAGAACATATTACCTATAAGATTTATGAACAGTAGAATAATTTATCAATAAATAAGAGATAGAAAACATTGGGAAATATAAAATGGATAATTTTGAATATATTAAAAAGATTTTATAAAAATAAAACTAATGTAACCAAGAAAGAAAGCAGAAAACTGAGGGAGGGAGACAATTTCTCAGAGAGAGGTCTCATATCTAAAATATATAGAGAGAACTTTGTCAAATAAGAATATGAGCCATTCCCCAACTGATAAATAGTGAAAAGATATGAACAGGTTTTGAATGCAGAGATCAAAACCTTATATGACTCATATATCATCTTATAGCTATCAGATTGGCTCGAATGATAAAAGTGTAAAATGACAACTGTTAGAGGGGATATGGAAAAGTAAGGAAATGAATACACTATTGGAATTGTGAACTGATCCATCTATTTTGGAGAGCAATCTAGAATTATGACCAAAGGGTTATAAAAACTGTGTATACCTTTTGACCCAGAAATACAACTGTTTGATTTATTTCCTTAGGTGATCAGGGAAAAAGGAAAAGAGCCTGTATGTTCTAAAAATTTTATAGCAGCTTTCTTTGTGGTGGCAAAGAGCAGGAAATTATGAGGTCATGCCCATCAATTAGGGAATGACTAAAACAAGTTGTGGCATATGATTTTGATGGAATATTACTATGCTCTAAGAAGTGATGAGCCAGTTAATATTTTTAAAAACATGGAAAGAGCCTCATGAAATTATGAAGAGAACTTTATATACAGCGACAAAAATTTTGTTTGAAGAATGATTTGTGTATGACTACCTCCAGAGAAAGAATAGAAAAAAGCAAGCCACAGTTTTTTATTTATACACACACACATCATATATCCTTTTGTTGAGTGATACCTTCTCTAGGGCAGGGAGGGGAGATAAGAAAGGAGGGAGTTACTTGGGAATTGTAATGTAACAAACAAATATATTAAATTTAAAATAAATTTTAAAAGAAAGAATTACATTGCTTTGACCATTAGATGAAGGCAAATGCTGCTACACAGGAATCATCTTGGGATTGGCTGAATGAATCAGTCAACCAATGGACCACTGGAGAACACCAACTTCAGGAGTTCTGGAGTTGAAGCCAAGCCCCTGAGGGAATCACTCTTAGATGAAGGAAAGAATTTCTTTCTCTTCTCTCGTCTCCCCCACTGACTGTCATGGAAAAGCTTGACCCAGTAGCAACCAGTTGGAGTCAAGGTGACAGTCAGACCAGTAAGAAATTATACATACAGCCAGAGTAGCGTGATACATTAAGAACAAACATCAAAAAATCACCCGAGGAGAGAGGAAACTTCAAGGAGCATAACTTCTTTCACAAACAAAGAATGTCACATGTAGATTGAAGAAAAAGATGCACAAGGGTTATGATTTTTCTTTTTGCCATTTCTATTCTATACATATGTTTCACTTTCAATAGACTCTTAAGTTTGAAGTCATTCTTCCCATTGTCTGGTAGGTATTTATGGGAGAATGTGCCCCAGCTTGTTTTTCTATGGGGGATATAATATCTGATATAATACAGATCATGCATTTACTATTCTAAAATCTAAAAAAAAAAAAAAAGATAGTCTTATGGATTTTCAGCACCCAGCAAAACATCCTAACAGCTTTCTCGGGAGTCAAGATGTTTAAAGCATGTTTCCTAGGGATAACATTTAAATGCACCACCATTTGAGTAAAATTAAGTATTAAGAGAGGCAAAGAGTTGATTAAAATAGATTTAAGCCAGTGTTATTACTTGAAGAATTTCAATGACTTATTCTTCTGTATTATACATGATAATGCTGGGCTTTCTTTCATTTAGAACTTTTAACTTTGCAGGATGTGGTAAAGATTCACTTTTCGCTTCTAAAAACTCAAAGTCTTTAGGTGGTGCTTCCATTTTTATGCAGCAAGGTAACAGGGAATTTTTATATTTCAGTAATAGACACTTTAAGACTATTACCACTTGCTCCTTCATTTAAAATTATCTTTAAAACCGATAAAAAAATACTTCTTCTGCAGAGACATGATAAATAAAAAAAAATTATATTCATTTTCTGTTAGAGATGTTTGAGTTGCATTTCAACCAGGTCTTTGTTGTCCTATTTTTTATTGATTTTTTTGACATTATGCTACTCTTGCTTTCAGATGGGGGTCTCCTCCTTCCCCATCAAGTTATCTCTTTTAACAAAGCTTTAGAAAGAAATAAGCATCTCATGAAACAAACCACCACATCAACCATGTCCTCTGCAAAGAGGGGAAGTAGGTTCACCAAGCTCTTAAGAACCACTTTGTATTAGCCAAACATCCTTTCCCCTAAGGCAAAGTAACATCAAGTCCTTAAGGACAGGAGAAAGAACTTAGGGTACTAGAATTAATAAATACAATTATCAATTTAATTAATTAAAAGTAATTCTGGGAGGGTCCAATCATTTGGAACCACTGCAGACTTAACATCCTGATTTCATCAAAGGCATCTGTAGTCTCTGGATGACTGTATGTCCCTCTGCAGAAGGATCCTCGAGCCGTATTTTAACTCAGGCTCATCTAATCCAATCCTGACCCATTCTGTGGCCTCAGATCAATCTCTTAAACTCTTTTCAATTTGGCTTCTGATTAAACTCTTTTCAACTCGGCTTCTGAGAATAATGCTGCTCTTGGGAGTAACTGGGCTTAATAAAGGAGCCTTGTTGCTCTGGAAGAAGAGAATCTGTATAAGCCATTATATTCTCAGTATATATCAAGGGGAATGGGGAAGGAATGTTACCTCCTTAAACAGTAAGTGCTGTGGAATCTTCTCTGCCTTTTGTCTACAGGAAGGTAGGGCTAAATCCTCTTTTGATAAATTTTTCTTTTGTTCCAGATGACAAACCCAAGGAACAACTGCAGGGTAGTCTCCCTAAAGCATCAGCTACAGAAACAGATTGCAATGAGGAATGCTCACAAAACATGGAAGCAGAGGAGATTCGTAGTATCACACCAGACATGCCAGCTGTGTCTGCGTTCTTCAGCCTAGCTGCTCTGGCTGAGGTAGCAGCAATGGAGAATGTGCACAGGTGAGCCAGGTGGGAAGCTGCCCCTTCCTCCAAAAGAGTCGCTTATGCCAGCCCCCTTCCTTAGCAGAATGGATCCAAAGAAGACAGCCTCCAAATCTAGATGAGCCTCACTTTTGTGGTCTGAGGTATATTTTTCACCTCTTGGTAGGTCTCCTATAACTTGGTTTTATATTCATGCTTTACTTAGCCTACTTTATGCCTATAGCAAGGTAATTGTAACATGGAAAAACATACAGAAGGAAGAATTAGCCAACCAAATAATATATTGTTGTTCAATTGTTTTCAGTGATGTCTGACTCTTTGTGACCCTATTTTGGGTCTTCTTGGAAAAGAATCATGACTCTTTCCTTCTCCAGCTCATTTTACAGATGAGGAAACTGAGGCAAATTGGATAAAGTGATTTGCCCAGGATCACACAACTAATAAGTGTCTGAAGTTATATTTGAACTCATGATCCGAGTCTTCTTAATTCCAAGCCTGTGCTATCCACAGCGCCACCTAGCTGCCACTAACTTATTAGTATTTTTATATAGTCATATATTATATTGTTACAACTATTATTCTATATTATGATATTATTCATTATAATGTATCTTATATAGTAACCTAATATATACATTAAAGTATATGTTAAAACTTAAATTATATAATATATAACAAGTAATATATAAAATACAGTTATATAACAGAAACATGAGTAATATGTATTGGTATATAATGTCTGATGCCTCTGGCATTCAGGACAAACTGAAATCAAAACAGAACACAGGCATTCCCTATATTTTTTTAAACTAGGTATCCATTATATATACCATTAATATATGATTACAATGTATTTTATTATATCTAATATATAATTATATATTGTCATTTTATAAACAATTACATTGTTATATATTCATTATATGTAATATATGGCATTCTATTGAATGTCATATATTATATGATGCTATATTTAATCTGTCCATATATTATTATATCATATTTATTCAATAACACATTATAATATATAACAGTGTTATACAATGCAATGTTCTATATGCTTTATTATAATATAATTATGTTATATAATATATAAATAGTATACTTGCTAAGCTATTTCCTCTATTTTTCCATGTTACTAATTAGCTTGTATATGCATGCAATATACTATAATATTATAGTATAAGGGTAAATCTGACCAAGTGTTACTGTGGGGGATAGAGATAGCATGGATTCCTCTCAGGCAAAGACATCTGGCCAGTGAGATAAACAAGTAAAGTTTTGTTTTCTCCCAAAAGAGCATTCTCCTCCTTTGATTCATTAAAAGGCTATAGGATTTCAGATAAACAGGATTGAAACCATCCTTGTTTTGATTGGTTAAACCCTAATCCTTGTTTTGATTGGTTTAACACTTTCCACCCTGAATAATTAAATTTTTAAATTGCCCGTTCTGATTTGAGATAAGATTGTGATTCTCAAGTAACCAGCCAATGGTAAGCAAGGGGAAGAGACTATCTTTGCAGGGGGGGATGGGGTGTGTCCAGGATAAAAGGAAAGCTGTGGGCAAACCTATTTTACCCTCACTGACTAATTCTTATAACACTGACTTGTGAGCACTCATTCTCTGAGAATGAAATAAAAGAACTTCTCTCATCAAAAAAAAAATATATATATATATAAAAAATATAATAATATGCTAGCATTAACATATTATTAATAGTGTTACTATCATTTCTTTGTTCTACAAGTGAACCTTCCACTGTGAAATCAATTATAAAGAAAAAATATGGTCTGGGAAAAGAGGGCTGTCCCAAGAGTCAGAGAACTCACATTTTATTTCATGTTGTGCCACTAATTTACCCGTGCAATGGTTTAATTATTCATCACTTCAGTTTCTTCATCTTTGTTGTGAACATCAAATGAAATAAAAGATGCATTCAGTAGCAGTTAGCATTGATAAAGTACCTACTACATGCAACTCAGAGCTCTGGACACACAGAGCTCTTCAAAATTTTAAAGCTCCTTTCAAATACACAGTATTTTAAATCTATTTAGAGAGCTTTCTTTTTAAGAAATCCAATAGTGAGTCCTTTTGTAACATGAATAGACATTTTTGCTATCTCTTCTAAATTCCAGTTTTCTTCTTATTCCTTAAAGCAGGGAAAAGACCCTTCTCTGCTGGCTGATGTCGTCAGTATTCAGGATAAATTGAAATGAAAAACAGAACACAGGCTTTTCTTTCTCTCTTCTGAACTAGTATATTGTAGTATCTACATTTATGTTATGAATAGCTCAGAGAATTTAGAATTGGAAGAAATCTAAGAGATAACGCAGTCTGACTTATTTTATATTATTTTATTATTTATTTGCTATACATTATATAATGTATTATTTATTTCATATAGCTGGCTTATCTTATTATTTAATATATGTTATATGTTGTATTATATATTACATATATAATATAATATATTATTTATTTTACATAACTGGCTTATTTTATAGATGGGGAAAATGAGACCAAGAAAAATAAGGTGATTTATCTGAGGTCATACCATAAAAAGGTCTTGCAAAGCCAAGATTTGAACCTAGATCAGTAAACAACAAATTCAGATTTCCCTGAATGACTTATGAGCCAAATATCTTAAAATTTATACAGATGAAGCATTAAATTCCTTTTAAATAAATAAACTTTGAGAGACATTTTTTAGCTATTATCTGATCAACAATATTTATAGTGATCAAAGCACTTAGCTGTGCAGTCAGGCTTAAAAAGAAATTTTAGAAAATAAGACAACTAAAGCCTACTCTGATGTACATGGAGGTATAGAAGTGAAGAGTCCCAACAGGCTATAAGGGGTTCTTAGGATGGTCCCAGAAACAGATCAAGCCTGCAGTTTCTGAGAAGCAGCCTTGCCTCTATAAGTATAAAGAGGCTCATTATCCAAAAACTAGATATCTGGTAATCAATCCTTTGGCCATGACAACCTTTTTAAAAAAAAAATACAAAATGGGACTCAGACCTTTGCAGCCCTCTTCAGCTTCTGAAGTGAAAATGACAGAATGTTTCCCCCACAAATGCCATTAAAGAATCACATGGTTTGTAGACCATCTATAAACATTAACATCGTTATCAGTATTCTAAATGTGAGATCTCTATCCAATGACCAATTAGTGGATATGCTACCGAGAAACTGAATTTAGATCTAGTTTATATTCACCATAAATGAAACCAGAAGACAGAAGGGGAAGTCAAAGCTAATTGGAAGAGAAGTTTACTGGGAATGGAAATAAAGGAGTTGGCAGAGATGGCTTTATTGCGTATCCAAAGGCAACGAGGAATATAATTTCATAGGTCATTTGGCCATCTCACACTGCAGGATCATGATAAATATTTGCAAAAAGGCCACCAGGAAATCATTAGGGCTTCTGTGGAAACATCAGTTCCAGAAGATGAAGAAAAAGAGCAGGTCTTCCAAGAGCAATAAGAACCTCCAAATTAAATCCATTTTATACTTTGAAGCTCAGTGACTTAAATACAAAAATACGTATAATTAAGAACCATGGAAAATATTGTTCAGAAGTAAGAAATTTAAAAACCCATTTAGACTACATATAAGTCTCACTCTTATATATCATGAGTACTTTCTGTAAGAAGAATTCAAAGATATTGGGCATGATGAATATTGAATAAAAGCACACACAAAAATGAGATTGATTATATTTTGCAGACAAAAAATGACTTATGACTTGTATTTGCATAATTCATTAATCAGTTATCTATGCACAGCCACAAAGATCAAAATGAATGCAAAACTATAAGAATAAAAATGAGAAAAACGGTGAACAATTAAAATAATTCCAACCTAACCTATTTAAGCAAGTTATTAGCACTGGAAAATGGGAAATAGATGAATGAAAGGACATCAACAACAAGTACAATGATTTTCTTCCAGAGGTTTAAGCACTGTAATTTAGTTACCCTAGTCAATAACCCAAAAGGACTACCTGCCTCATTTGCCAAGTGGAGAAATAGGACAGCCAAGGAATACACTAGTTATAATACTTATTTCTTAAATCATAGCTCTTGGAGCAGCTAGGTAGGTAGCACAGTGAATAGAGCAGCAGGTCTGGAATCAGGAAGATCTGGGTTTAAACCTGGTCTCACACACTTGCTAACTGTGTGACCCTGGCCAAGCTACTTAGCAACAACAACATCATACAGAGAAAGATAGTCTCTGAGCCACTAAGGATACAAACACAGAATAAAATAGTCCCTGTCCTTCAAGACCTTCCACCTGCTGGGCAGGAGGTTCCGAATGTTCACAATTAAGTAAATAGAGGTCATATACAAAACAAATAAAAAGTGATTTTTCAGAGGAGGAAGATAAAATAAGTGAGTCAAGAAAGGTATCTTAAAAGATAACAAGTCCTTGAATAGAGCCTTGAAGGGAGCTAAAAATTCAAAGAGGTAGAATTGAGATGGGAAAGCATTCTAACTGTAGCAAATAACAGCCTGTGCAAAGACACAGAGATAGAAGAACAGCCAGTGGGCCATTTTGGCTAGAAAACAGAGCATGTGAGGAGGAGTAATGTGTGATCAGCCTGGAAAGTTAGGTGAAGCCAGATTGTGAAGGGCTTTAAATGCCAAAGAGAGAAGTTTGGATTTTATTCTAGCTTGTGAGTAGTGGTATCTTCTAAACGAGTAAGTAGCAGTAGAGGAGGAAAAAAAAATTTTGAAAAAGTATTTGAAAAGCTCAACAAGAGACCCAGTCAATCAGTAAATAATAAGTACCTGCTATGTATCAGGATCTATGTCAAATGCTGACTGGCAGGCAAAGTAATCCTGAGGTCCTTTAAGCATGAAACAGAAAGGAGGACAATAAATAGATGAAAAATAGAGAAAAATCTGTCAAGATTTTGACAGTGAATTCTGTAACTATCATAAACAGTAGAGACTATATTTGGACTCTAATATCACAGTTCCTAACATATTTAGAAAGGAAGTAGAAATGACACTGAAGAAAATAAAGATTTGAAAATACCATACTTATAATACCTGTTTTCTTCCAATAGTGTTTTATGGTTCTGAGTCATGGAACAGTGATATTGCCAAAGAACCAAAATTGGGTATCACCTAATGGGGAAAAGAGAATATAAAGTGAAGGTGTGCAGGCTGTGACACATTATAAAGAAGGAATTATAAGGGAAAAACCGAGTAAAGGATCCATTGAAGGATCCATATGAACCTAAAGGAAAGATGGTTGGTAATGTGGAAAGAGCAAAGGAGGGAGAAAACTTGTGTTGAATTGATATTCTCATAATGTTGGGAAATTCAGGGAAGTCTTTCAACACATTGTGTAATCCCTCAATGGTAAACAAATGGGAGGATATCAACAAAAGTCTCGGGATGGGCAGACATTGATTGGTTTCATTCTGCATGATTAGTGGAAGTAGATGCATAAATGCAATTACAGTTCCACTGGCTTATATGAGCACAGGATTTCTACCCATTAAGAAGCTTATAATCCAGTTAAGGCATCAAAATATATACACATAATAAGATAATGGACTAAAATGAATAGTAGATTATTATTCATGTTATATATATCTATAGAATATATACATGTTAATTATTGACTTGTTATGAACAGTAATAGAACAAGATTCTTCAAGCCACTGGTGGAATGAAAAATATAAAACTCCCTATACTAGAGTTCTTTAGAAGAAGGTTAGATTTAGGGGTTCTAGACTGGGTATAGGGAAGACTTCAGAAAAAGATTTCCTTGGATAGTATTTTAAGGACAGATTTCACACAGGGGAAAGAAAGAGAGAATATCATGAGTAAAGATCTAATTTTTCCTTGATTAGGATGACTTAAATTCATTATCAACCTCAAATGATTTGTAACTTACCTTAGAGAAATCAAACTATGGAATATTTGATCATTTGGTCCCTTTCTTTGAGAACAGTTCTGCAATTAGCCCTTGGATTATGACTTTAAAATTATTTTCTGGAATGAGAGAGTGAAATATTGCTTAATAAGATTCATTGTGTTCATGGCACTAGTAAACATAGTTGGTTAATCACTGCAAAATTAAGAAGGAGAAAAAAAAACCACAGAAGCCCCTGCCTTCATGACACTTAGGATAGTTGTAGGACTAGCACAGAAAGGCAACTTTACCTAATGGAGAGGATAAACAGGCATGAATTAGTTTGTAAGAAGCCGTTTAGAACCTTGGCCTTTTTTCCCCTTTCCTTTGGCTTTAACCTGGACAAATTGAGGAATGATCATCTTGATTCAGAAATTATCAGGCTTTTCTAACAATGGACTCTTCCATAATTTATCATCTTTTCTCTTTTCTCTCATTTCTTTTTCTTTCGTTGTGTCACTTCCTCCTCAGTGTTTGTTCATATTACTTTTGCCTCATTTCCTCTTTGATACATCAAGAAGATTGAATTTGTGAAGAACATTAAATTAGAAATAAGTAAAAACCATCTTGGTTTCCCTTTCCCATTAGAATTATGTTGTTTCATAATGATAGTTGAACAGATGTAGAAGGTTACACTTAGAACATGCACACTTTATTAAACAGATTGAGCCAGAAGTTTGGTCCTTACACATTTTTATACAGTATGAGTATGAGTATTTAAATTTACATCCAGAATTCTTAAACTGGTTCAGAGAGCTTCATCAGAGTTCAGAAGCCTAAAACTTTGTCATTTATATATGTTTCCATTTTATCTAGTACACCAAAAGAAACTAGTAAAAAACCAATAATAAAACAAGGGTGAATTGTGTTTTGTGTGTGTGTGTGTGTGTGTGTGTGTGTGTGTGTGTGTGTATGCCTTAGCTGTTTTCCTCCTTTGGATAGCAATTGCAGCCTATTGGATGAAACCATAAATATGAAAAGTCATGCCAATTAAAAACATGAATACTATTTCACAGTATCTGATACAGATCAGTCACTCAGGACAGAGAGGCAGACAAAGCTTTGCTCTGTATGCTTCTTTTAAATATCCAGAAGGTTCCAGATTTCATCATTTGTGAATGAAAAACTCAATAGAAATTGATAACATTTAGATGAATTGTTTTGTCAATCCTTCATTGAAGGGGATTTTTTTCCCCTTCTCCACTAATTATACAAATGATAAATGGAAAATCATTTGTATATTCTATAAATTTCCATACAAATAACTAACAATTCCAAGCCTTTTTTTAACCAGTCTTGACCAGAGCACTCATAGTCCCAGTGAACTGGTCACTAATTGTGGCCCTAAAAGAATGATTGATAATGATTGCTTATAATGGAAAAATGATGTCAATACCCACTCGCTTTCCTCCTCTTTCTAGCTTCCATAACCTTTAAAGGTTGTTTTTTTTAATTGTCCGTGATTTAGGATTGAGAGTAGAAGGACTCTTAGCACTCATCTAATCCAGCCACCTCATTTTATAAATGAAACAGATCCATAGAGTAGAAATCATCTGCTCACATTCATAAATAACTGGTAAGCCCCAAAGCTATGATTCCAACCTAGTTTTTCTCACACAAAATCTAAAACTCTTTCCACCTTAGAAAATGGTGCTTTTTCCTTTGGTCCTCCTCTTTGACGGCTACCAAGTCAAGATGCTACATCTGTGGGTAACCCTACATGTGTAGCTCTCACAAGTACACTGGACTGGATTGAAGCTGCTAGGCACGACCCAAATTGATACTGGAGAATAGAAAGTTGTAATCCTGAAGATTTCAGGTTTGCAGTATCTACATCTCTTGACTAGAAGCCAAAAGCCCTCATCTGTCTCGTTTCCCTTTGGCCAAATCTCTCTTTGTGGGAAAGTCAGAATCTCCTGGTGCCTAAGTTGTGCCCTCTTTAAAATGAGAATAAGTTGGGGTCAGATTCCATCTCATGGAGAATCAGGGTGTAAGGACAGATGAGGTGAGAAAATAAGAGTTTTTAAATCCTCTGAAAGTGAGAGACAATTTAAAATGACAACAGTTTTTACCAAGCAACATAATTGACACCAGCTGTTCAGCAAGATACTGAAAAGCCTTTGTTAGTTGTTCTAGCCTCCAAGAACTGTCCCTGAATCATAGGATCTTGGAGCTGCAGTGGTTCTTGGAGATGATTCATTTCTTTTTCCTTCTTGTTCTTGTTTTACAGAAATCAGCGGGCAACTCCCCTTGCCCACGATGGACAGCCAAAAGAAATGCCACAGGCTCCCGTACTTATTTCCTGCGCTGACCAGTGAAGCTCCCCTTTATTGTAAAACATTGTGCTTTACCTAATATCCTAGCCTTGTCTTTACCAAGGGAAGCTAGTCAGTCCATAGGATGGAAAATATAGATTGCAAACACGTGATTGGTGCCCTGCACGGCCCAGATTTCACTTGAAGCCAGAAGTTAGCAACTTGGGCCAGGTCGTCCAATTGGAACCCAGATCTTTGAGGGGGATGTTATTTGTCCGATAATGAACAGATTGAGAATGATCCTGGAGCTTTGCTTTCTATTGAAGGCTTTTAATGGTAAATTGGTGGTAACTTGGAAGTGGCTGCCTTTACTGTAGCTCATCCAGCGTCTCTTTTACCAACCAGAGAGTGTGAAACTAGTTTCGTATAATATCTAGTTATTCTTTGAAAAAAAAAACAAAAACAACAAAAAAAGAAACAAAAACAAACTGATGCACTGCACTAGTTATTATTAGATATTCTTAGTCATTTTTGTACATGGAGATTTAAGTTCTAAGATGGTTTATATAATAGGTTATGCCTACATTTATATTATAGAATAAATTAAAAAACCTGTTCCAGAGAACCCCAAACAGCATGGGCAGACGTACCATTGTTAGCGGTGTATGCTCAGCCACGTGGTCCATATATTCTGCACTTTTATATTTGCCACCAGAGTGGTAGTTTGCTGGCGAAAAGAAAAAAAAAAGTCTTACTCAACTTCTAGGTAGGCTGAGTCGTAGGCTTGACTAGTCAAGGAGAATTTGCATAGGGTAAATTGTGGTTTATATTTACCAAGATGGAGGACAAGTCCTGCAGATTACTGATGGTATCATGCCTTGAGGATTCTTTTATTTTTTACAAAGGGGTCTAAGTGACCAGTGGAACATTGATACAAACAAATAAAATGAAACAAACAAAAAAAAAAGGACAGAAAAATTGTTCAGAAGTGACCTTAGTATTACTTCACTATTCTGAAAACATTGAAGACATTGAATTCATGTGGACTCTGAGACACATACCTTTTCTATCTCTCACAGACACACTGGACTGGGTTGCGATTGCTATGCACAGCCTAAATTGGCGCTGCAGGATTTTTTAGAGCCATTTAGAGTTTGTGTTGGTTAAGAGGTATGTGAGCAAATAATGATGAGAGGGATGCTTGACCCGAGTGGGGCTATCAAACCTAGATCCACCTGCCAGTTCCCATTTCTTTTTTGTGTTTTGTTACTTTGGAACATTAGACCATAGATAGGCCAGTGCCAAGTGGATCAGCTGGCTTAGAACATTCAACATATTGACTTAACCACCTGACTTTCCCAGTGACTTGTTTCCTAGCAACAGATGCAAAGTGATAAATCAAAATTAGTCTGAGGCTACAAATTCTACAGGGTATTTGTTCCATAGCACAAAGTATTTCCCTTCTCTTGCATCACAGCACAAAAACAAAACAAAACAAAACAAAAAACAAATTTTAATTATCAGACTCCAGCAATATGTTTTTTTTTTAAATTGGTCTTCATACTGGCTGAATTTTGATAGTGTTAGGTCGAGTTTGAAGCTCTTAAATTAGGTCTCTAAATGATGAGAGTTTACATGGTTTTATCAGGCCTTCTTATTTATACTTGACTGAATTGATAATGATGATTTTTTTGTAATTGTAATTTGATGTAATAGCCATACAAAAAAAAAAGTAACTCTTAATACAGACTAGGTTTAGCTTTCCATGGTTGTAGATATGACTTCAGTTTCGGTGCTGAAAAATATGTACAACATACTACACAGGAATGAAAAAAAATGGAGATTTTTTTAAAAAAAGCAACTGATAAAGAGAGCAATGAAGATAGAAGGCATTTGGAATGATGTCCTCAAAATATACTCTTTGTGGGTTTGGAGGAAGAAGGACTAGAAAAAGGTTAATCCAAGGTGAAAGCTTAATCCCAATCAGGTAGCACTGAACCTAGTAAACAGTCCCAACAAATACATCGTACCTTAGGTTTTTACTATAAACCTGTTTTATTAATGTTTTCTAAATTTTAAAAAGTGAATGTTTGAAAATTGCTGGGTCCCAGTGTGGTGGCTGTTGGAGTTTTTGGACCACTTGCTAGCAGTGATTTAGAAATTAGCTAAAAACCCAAAAATCGTACGGTGCAGACCATGCACCTTGACAATGGTACTAACTTGTTATTCTATAGAACACGTTAGAATAGGTCTATTTTTGCCAGAGCCTCCTCCAATCTTCCTCCAATTACATTTCACTAGTGTTCCTTAAGAGATTGCTGTATATTAATGGGACCTTTTTTTAAAAAAAGACAAAAAAAAGAAACAAAAGGATTACTTTTTTCTATGTGAATTAATATCTTACTTGATCTGCTTTTCCTAAACCTCAGTGGCTTTTCCCTTAGGTGGGGCAGGGTGGGTGGGGAGAACTTACTGGATATGACTGTTTTCAGATACTTATAAAACTTTTTTTGTAGAAATGCTTAATTTTTAAGCAGTTAGGCACTGAGAGCAGCAGAAATCCTGCAAAGCTTTATAGTTCTCTAGGCCCTTGCCTTGTTGTTTCTCTGAGTGAAGTCTTGATTTCAATAGCTAGAACTGCTCACGCCCTGAATCTGCTACAGAGGGGTGTTGATATTTTTCAGGTAACACAGTTTGTTAGCACAAATATTTCAGACCAACATTTAATGTTTTCTTTTCTTCAAGTTATTTTAATTGCATTCTTTTGGTTTTTTGTAAAGTCATATTGCTATGGTGTGTTCTTTAGTATGCCAGCAAACACTGTCCCACAAGCCTCCTCGAGAAAAAAAAATGTTGCACCTTATGTATATCTCAAGCAAACCAAAATATAATGCTCTTCTGCTTTGTTTTTATTCTAAATATGTTGTATCATATCTTTCTGAAACCATTCTGAATTGAGTTGAAATTATCAATATTTATGCATTTAACCTTAATTTCTGGATTCAAACCTGTATATAAATCTTTTGAAAAAAATTGTCCTAGCCCTTCTCTGTGATGCTGGATATGGGGGATTTCGTCTCAAAGGGAGACGCAGTACTGTTCCCATTTTCTTTGGCTTTTATTTATTTAGTTATTCTGGGTATTTCCAATGTAATTTTGAGGTATGTAAAGTGTATTATAGTAGCTGAAGCTACACCTATAAGAAGCTGCGTGAAAAATTACTGTGTAAGGCATCTTTTAAGTTTTAATTGTTTGAGTACTGTATATGAGGTTGAGAAAAAGAAAAAAAATGTTCCATGGAAACATTTTGAGATACAGGTTCCGATCCCCAAATTAGGTTATTTTCCAGATCTGAGACCAAAACTGTTAATTCATTAAAAACCTTCTTAAGGTTAAATCATGCTGTTGTAATCCTGTGACGGTCTTTATTCTCATGAATGTGCTATAACTTCAGAAATGGAGTATCTGTGTTTAATGAGATTGGATGAGTTTTTTCAATTAATACCATGTCCCAAAGCCATGCTGAAATAATTTGATTAGCTATAAAGTCCCAAGCCATCAATTCATAGTTCCAATTCATACTTTTACAATTGACAATTGGGGATCTCTTTAAAAAAAGAAGTAAATGAGTTGATCTGATATCAGGAAACCAACTTTTTTGATCATCTTTGTTTATTTTTTTTTCTTTCCTTATTCAGGAAAATAGTACTCTCCCTAAGTAGTGTCAACTTATTTTGCTTTCTGCAATCTTTGGCCTCATGGATTGAAATGTTATACTCATGAAAAATCTCAGAAGAGTTCATCACTACACTAGAAACAATTGCAAGCAGGGAACTGAATGTTGCTTTTTTATGGGGAAAGGTAGAACGGAAGTGCATCTGTTACAAGTTCGGTATTAATGTGAAACACTTGCTTGCCAATTCAACTACTGTATGCATCGTGAGTATACAGAATTATAGAACATGTGGGCTTGAGGCAGATCTTAAGACTCTAAGAAAGAGACAGTTTTCCAGGGAAAACAAGGGAAGAAATGTGAGGTCCATTCCCCCCCCAAACACACACAAAGGGAAGACAGGGTTTATATGACACCAATGTAGATGAATATTTAATTACACTCTTTAAGGAGTGGTCATTCTAAGGCCAATTTTGATAGGCTACCTCTGCTTTAAAAGATAGTTTCATGACTTCCTATCTTTTTAAAAAACCCCACCATCTGATGGTTCTTACCCTCTGTGCCACATTCACACGTGCAGTGTTTAAAATTCCAGTCCCTATCTCATACAGAGAAGACAGTGTATTGCTACAAATGGGCAGTGGTAGCATTGTAGTTATTGCTGTTTCATTTGACCTATGAAGTATTCTTGTTGGCTGCTTGACAGAATCTAAAATCGAGCTGTTCATTTGCTCTGAGAGATATTGCCTGAAACCCTTTTGAAACTCACAGTCTTGAGGGGTTGCTTTTTTCTTGATATGAACATTCCCAAAGAATCATTTTGTTTATTTGTTTTGGTTTGGCCTTTAGATAGTTTTAATATCCTGAGTTACACTAACACCATACTTCCTTGAAAAGAAGCAGTTGGACAGTTTTCAGATGTATGCGGTAGATTACTGATGATTTGATGGACTGCTTTGCTTTAGTCTTAAATGTTGTCACACTGTAATATCAAGTCATCATGCTTGCCCTTTGCATGGGAGACATTATCTTCTACATATTTCGAGACATTTCAGGACAAAGAAGCTGCAAGTGGATGGATCAAATTCAGTTACAAGAGAAAAGCAATTTTTGTTTTCTCTCTCACTATCCCTTCCATCATTTCCTCCTACCTTTTTCTTCACAAATTTAAGTGAGGATTCCCCTTTTTGGCCAAATAGCATTTGATATTATAGAAATTATAATTTCAGGAAGGTAAATGTTACATTTTGGGGAAGATTTTTGACTCGTATTTTCCTTTATTTTTCAGTCAGTGGTCAGAATTTATCTTAATCCCAAATTGGGCTATATAACAGTACTAATGGGTACATGAACATTGTTAAATTTTTCCAAAGACTTCTTGGTTCAGAGTATGTTACTTAGTACCAAGTACCTAAGTCATCACCTTTTTCCCTTGAAATGCAAATCTTACCTCATAACCTCTAAACTAAATTACTTAAGTCAGTGTATTTTGTGAAATAACACACTAATCTTACCTTGTGGCCCACAAGAGAGAGTGACGAACATTCCTCCCACCCCCTGACTGACCTGCTCATGCTAGTTAGTGCCAGACACTGGCCTAGAAGCTACAGAACTGTGCATCTAATGGTATTTGGAAAGAGAGAGCTCAATGAAATTTCACATTTCAGTAGCATTTTACCAAGCCTCTTACTCTCAGGAATTTAATTGTAGGAAACAGCAACAATAATAGCCTGAGACTCTACACACCTGATTCTGAGCTTTGATCATAGGTTTGAATCAATTAGACATCATAAACTAGGCACAGCTTCATCTGACCATAAGGTCTAAAGTCTGTTGACAGTTTCAGCATGACAGAATCGCTCCTCTTCTTCTTTTTTCTTTTTTTCTTTTTGCTTTCAGAAATTGGCTTGGTTCTCTTTAGATTTGATGTAAACATACCATGTAATAAATGATTTCCATTTAATGGTACAACAGAATTATTGCTTTCTTAGATGCGTGTGTAGTAAAAGTCAATATACACATTTATATAATTTTTCTTCAAAATCTTATACCTAATTTGATATTTCTAAAGGTGCACATGTCAAGTCATGTGTATAACATGCTAAACTACTTTAACTGTGATCTTGAAACTGAATAAAAATATTTAATAAAAATTTTAAATATTTTAAAGAAAACAATTCAAATAGATTTCTTTATGTTTACATTATCAGCTGTAGAGTATTGCTTTGAAAAAATGTATCCTTTCAAAATAGACAAAAAAACTTAATAAAAAATATTCATACGTTCTATTTAAGAAAAAAATCAAATGGCATTTTCATTGTATAATACATTTCTCCCAGATTAGTTGTTGTATTAAGGCTTCCAAATCTTTTTCCCCACAATTTTTTAAGAGAAATCTCTCTAGGAGGCAGCTGGGTATCTCAGTGGATTGAGAGCCAGGCCTAGAGATGGGAGGTCCTAGGTTCAAATCTGGCCTCAGATATCCCAGCTGTGTGACCCTAGGCAAGTCACTTGAACCCCATTGCCTAGCCCTTACCACTCTTCTGCCTTGGAGCCAATACACAGTATTGACTCCTTGACGGAAGGTAAGGGTTTAAAAATAAAATAAAAGGAATATCTCTAGGAGCAGCTAGGTGGCTCAATTGATAGAAAGCCATGGAAATGGGGGATTCCTGAATTCAAATCCTAGCAGTGTGACCCTGGGCAAGTCATTTGACCCCAATTACCTAGAGGTACCCTTCTGCCTTGGAAATGTAAGGTTAAATTTAATGGTTGGACAATAATTTTTATGAAGTTATGTGGTCACCAATATATATTATACCTCAAGTCAGAAATTTATTAACAAATAGAGAAGAAACAATAAAGAGAAATGTGAGGGGGTCAGAGAGGTTATCTATCCTATCTTAATCCAGGCAGAAATTAATTAACTCTCAACCAGGAAGGCTAGTAGTGAATAACCACATGACCTCCTCCAAGATATAAGTTAGTCTCTCCAGAAACTAGGAAAGGAGTCAGCCTTTCACTCACCCCAGGAAGTAGTCCAGGAGTCAGAGTCCATGTTGAGGCCAAGCTCTAAGCCCACAATCCAAGCCGCAGTCTCCAGCGAAGCTCCCTCTAAGTCTCCAGTCAAGAGACTATCTCCACAAGACTGACTCAAGCCACAGGATTCATGGCTTTTATGGTGACTTTTTGTGTCTTCCCCCTCTTCACAGGGGCCAATCCCAGTTTCCAACTAGTCTAGCACTGCCCAAAGGGCAGTGTTTATGGGAACAATTTCTCACCTTCTGGAGGGGTGAATACTCATCAAAAGGGTTCACAGATTCCTGACTGATTGAGTTTCCAAGGGTGTAAGCTGTGATCATAGGATTCATAAGTTTGGGACTGAGGTAAAAGAATGGAGCTCTCTAAGTAAGTGATTTGTGAGTTCTTTATTGATTCAATTCAAAAGTAGACAAAGGAGAGCTAATCCTGTCTTCACAATCTAAATAGGGATACTTAAGTTAGTGTTAACTAAAGTGTTAACTCAAAATAGACACAGGAAATAAAGAATTCCCTTTTACAAATGTTAACTCAGAAAAGAGAACAAAGAATTCCCTTTCACAGAACTGATACTTAGAATCAATTCTAAAATAGAAAGTGAGGGTTTTAAAAAAAAATTCTCTGACTTGCTGGACAGAAGTCAACAGAAGGAGGTTTTATTCCCTGAGAATACTGATTCAGGAGAGGGCTTTGATTCAAATCCTGATTCTGATACCTGTTAACTGGGATGAGCTTGGGGAAAGAAGTGGGAGTATATGGCCTTTGTAAAACTTTCCAGATCAAGATCTTGTCCTCTCTCAAACTCAGGGAATTGGGAAAGATGCAATCTGTTCTTAGCAGAGGATTATCTTTCTTTGAAGTAAGGAATATGACCAACATTTGCAAATAGAATTTTTTAAATGATGATTGAAAGCCCAGATTTCACCTCCAAATTCCTGAATGGAATATTTTTATTTTTGGTTAAAGTTTAGGCATATATTTTTTTCCTTGTACAGACCATGTATAGTTTCTCCACCATCTACCCTCATCAAGTCTGACCTATTTCTTCTTTGAAGTTGATGTTGCTCCGTCTTTGACTTCCCAAGTGATTCACCCGGAACATGGTAGGTTCTTAAATTAACTAGTCCAGTAAGTTTCATATATAGGAAAGAAAGAATGGAATAAATTCATATCCACCGGGTTTACCTCTCTTATGTATAAAATGAGCAATAAGATTTTTTAAATAATATTAGTCAAATAATGTATAGTGAGAGGCAACAGTAGCTTGTTGGGTAAGACTGGGCAATGTCACTCTCTCGATGCACTCGTCCATTCTTTAAGAGTAACAGTTGCAGAAAGACTACATAAATAAAAAGGGAATTCCCTAAATCAATGAAATCACAGGATCAGAACAAAGATATTGGGGATCCCATGACAAATAATTTCTTTAGAGCTTACATTCTCCTATATAATTTTAAGAAATGTCATGCAAATACTCAGGTAAAGGGAATTGTACTGATTCCATCATTCCATTTACCAAAAGAATATTTATATATTTAAATCTAGAGAAACAGTGTTTCATGTCACTTACTCTAATATATAAATATGCATTAAGCATCAATCAAAAACAAAGTTTAGTATCTTCCTCACAACCTTCAGTTACCAAATAAGTCAGAAATGTAGCAATAAACAAGTTAATATATATATGGGAGTGCTGGAGTGAAGATGAAGAGTATCAGAATGAGTGAGCAATTATGTGCTGTGTATCCTGGAGTCAAGAAGACTTGAGTTCAAATCCAGCCTCAGGCAAATTGTGTGACCCTGGAGTAGACACTTAACCCCATTTGCCTCAGTTTTCTTATCTATAAAGTGACCCAGAGAAGGAAATAACAAACCATTCCAATATCTTTGCCCAGAAAACTCAAAAACTTGTATATGACCAAAATAACTGACCAACAAATTTCTCTCTCTTGAGCTACTTTCACTTCCTGGATATGCTTTCATTTAGTCATCCTATTGTCTTTTCTTTTTCCCCTCTGGTTTTTTTTGCCAAAAGATTTCAAAGCCTAAAAAATGACTTTCTGGGTCTTTTTAAAAAGTATTTTTACCAATAAATCCTTTACTTCAGCCCCTTGCTTTCCCTACATTTTCACCATCTTTTTCAGACTCCTTCCACTGCAAAAGTGAAGCATTTTGGGGAAAGTGGGATATTTAGAATGAGTTCTAGGAAACATTTTCCCTGGCGTCAGCAATCTGAAATCTCAGGTCAATAGGCCGAAAATGATCACATAAAATGAAATCCCCTGCAGGGGAAGATAAGATGACTCTTCTGATTTTATAACCATCCCACTTACAGATCCTGAGCCCTCTGTAATTTTTTGAAAGGTCAGTCATATTAAGGGGCTTTGGAAAGAGGTTCAGAAGAAGTAACTCTGGGAATGAAGTTTCTAAGGGATCCCTGGGGAATGGAAAGAAGATAGGGAAGACCTATATTCATCTAAGATGGTTTTAATAAAAAATTGTGCGCTCTATTTTCTTTAAAGCCCTACATAGTCATAAAACTAGTTTAGAAATGCTTTTTTTTTAAATGAAAAGTCTGAAATGTTTCACACCGCTATACATTTTTTGCCCTTATCTTTTCCACCATTGCCATCAAATATGTATAGTGCTAGAGACCATGAGACACAACCTCAACCATCTAGAAGTCACCACCTAAGAAAAGAAACACCACACAAAATTCTGTAGACAAAGGAATATGTGCAGTGCTTAGGGTTTTGGAAAGAGATTTGTGTTCCTAGATTTGGGAAATTCCTAGTATGAAAACTCAACAAAGAGGGGCAACTCATGTAAATTTCAGTTTTAGTTACCTGGTTTACCAAGAAGTTAGATGATTTATCCGTGGTTTTAAGACTATATGGTATCAATTCTGTGACAAGGAAATCACTTTAAAAGACTGATATATATTAATTTAAGGTCACCAAGGAATTCAGCTATGTAATTCCTAAATGAAAACTCAAGTCAGCAGTCAACCTTTTATAGAGTTTAATTACAAACAGGAGGAAGAGAGGAATTAGAGATAGAGAGAGAGAGGGAGAGAGAAGGGAATAGGGCTTAAATACCCCTTCTGTTTAGGCTGGGCCAAAAGGCCCAAGCCCTTAGATAGCTGAGTCAAAGAAAAGAGATCAGTCCCTATCACTCACATGACCAAAATGGAGAAACAGTCTCAGGGGCCTCCACCTCCAGCTTCCTTCAGAGCCAACTCTCAAAGCACCACCTCTCAGAGCAAAAACCTCTCCAACCAACCACCCCCAGTCCTCAGACCCCTCTATCTTTAAGGAAACCATCCAAGTTCCCTCCCCTCAGTTCTCACATCTACCAATCACTGTCCATGTCTTCCCTGTGCCAATGGTGGCTCTAGCTTAACCCAGGACCGCCCAGAGGTCTGTGGCTTTGCACATATTTGTTGAAGGTCATATTCTCAATAATTAAATCTTGATCCTTTGCTGCAGCCCTTCCTAAATCTTGTTAGGACTGAGTGGGGTGGAAATTGTATTTTCCAAGACCTGGTTCTGTCATTCCAAGTATCTCTATTGTATCAATTCTAAAATCAATCATGACTCAAAGAAATTCCTGTTCTATGCTTAAGCATAGGTCAAAGCCCTTTCCATTGTTCAGCAAAAGGTTTCTGTCCTAAAGTAATCTTAAGAAGGGAGGAGGAGGAACCTCCCATGCCAATGAGGTTCACATTCCAATAGAGTTCCCACTATCAATAGGAAATTTTTCAAGTATGAAATTTCCCAATGGTGAAATTTCCAACATTTATAAGTCTAATAAATTTTAAGGTTTACAATTCTAAGGTCAAGCCTCTGTCTACTAGCCATGCTGTCCTGTAATTAATGGTCACCATTCTTTAATTGCCACACATTCCAAAGAGTCGTCATCAGAGAATTTGCCATTGCAAATGTTTCAGAAAAATTCCATTTAAAATTTTTTACCTATCCTTACCTCCTTTTGAGGAATATTATTATATAATATTAATATTATCAGTGGATCCCGAGAAAATTACTTAGCAGTATTGGAATTTATTTTAAAGCTCCACTTTCCTCCAGATTGTAATGTTTCTCCTTAGCTGGATGTTTACCATTAGTTTTCACGTAGAACTAATTTAGTAGAACAATACTTAACATGCATATGAGACTCAGATAAGTGAGAATTATTTTTGTGAACCACTGCAAATCACTCACCCGCTCTTGTCAGCTCCTCCCTCATTTTGGCCCGTTAAACAAAAATTGCATCACTATAGTAAAATCCTTCTAAAGAACCATGCCTCCAAGACCCCTCTGTTGTAAAACTGATGACCAACATCTCTCATCGTCAACTCATTTGCTTTAACCTGATTCTAAAATGTCTTTCTGGGAAGCCCAAACTTCACTTCCATTAAGATACTTCAACCATGTCGCCATGTCAGTGTCATGACAACTTTGTCTGCCTTTTGATGAATTGTGAAAAGTAGGTTCATATTATTTCAATGTCTCCTGTCAAGAAACGAAACATTTCATTTTTCCCCAAAGGCACTCATCTAAAAACCGAAAAGCTATGGCTGCTTTCATAATTCCTCAAATCCCTTTGATTAATGTAAAGTTGATCCTTTACACTTTACCATATAAGTAACCTTTCATAAAGGGAAAGACTGAAGGCTCCCTGTCATGCCATGAAGGTATCATAATCCTCTTGGACTTTGCTCTAGTCTGGCCAATCTTTTTCTCAATTAGGACTTAGGTATATGGTGAGTTGGTTTGTTTATAGTCTGTTAGCTACTGGTACAAGGTTTGGGACACTGGAAGAATTGAAAGCATAGGTTTTAAGCCTTACTTTTTTTTGGGTGGGTGAACATATTTCAGTGTTTAGATTGTGCCTGGTACATCTTAAACATTTAACAAATGCTTGTAGACTTGTTTACATGTTGCATTAGGACTATAAATGGGTAAATAACTCTCTGAAAATTCTAGTGTCATGGAAATTTTACCTGCTGGGCCGCCATGTTGTCAAGGTAATCCAATGACCTCTCATATCATTTATCATACGCAGTGGCCTATGTTTAGTTTTACTCTCTTTTCTCACTGTCTTGCTGAAAGTTCTTTTGATCTACTTGAAGGTCAAATTGTAATTTTTTTTAACTGAGAGTATGGTTATGTATTTTTTTTTTTGAAAAGGGCACCACCTAAGAAATCCTAGTGAGCTCCAGGAGAATGGAGTCACTGTTTTGCGTAGGGTGAAATATATGCTGTCACATAACTCCATTTGGGTTTTGAAATTGGGTGTATTCCAAGAGCCCCACAATTCTAATCCTGCCCATTCATTTCAGGGACTTTGTTGGGATTACTTACCCTTTGGAAGCACTGAAGGATTTATCTGCTTTGTTTAAGCTATTTATTCAGTTTGGCGTTGTCATGGCCAAATCCCCTGTTCTAGGAGAAAGCAGGTGAAGTCAATTTCTCCTTTTAACTGGAGAAATTCCTATTTTAAGAGCCAAGGTTATTTCCACTTAGTTATGCTAACTGCACTATAATTTATGTATAAATTCAGATGGAATTGCAGAAGTTAAAAGAGCTTCATTTGAAGTTCATCAGGAACTTGATCTGTGCCCCCCAAAGACTCAGTCACTTAAAAGTTGTGTTTGGTGGCAGGCACCAAAGCATCCATCTAGGTCCCACAGATGTTCTGCTTTTAAAGAATCCTGGCAGACATGCAGGCAGCAATATTTATTCAGAGCCCACTGTGTGGAAAGAGAAAGTACACAGGACTGGGGGCGGTCCAAAAGAGGTAAAGGATGAGGCCCCAAGTCTTCAATTGCAAACAGCGAGCCACCTGAAATGGCACCTTAAAATTTCCTTGACTGGTGCTTTGAGATGAAATGGGATCAATATTGTGAACCATCCCCTAAGGACATTGTCCTGGAAAGAATTTTGCATGGACTTCTTTCCCTTGCATAAATTATTTTCTTTTTTTAAAGAATTATTCCTCTTCTCATTCCCACCTACGCATCCAATATTCCATATGCCTCTTTTTAAAAAACAAATGGTTTTCTGCTCTTGGGCGTGCACTTTTCACTTCCTTTCGGAGATGTTTTCTGTGTGACATTCTAGCCTGCCGCCACTACCGCCTCTTCCTCTACCAAACAGCTATTTTAGAGAGAAATCTGTCCCTCCTTTGGAGAGTACTGCAGGGAGAAGCATCCATAATTGTAGTGGCAAGATGAACTGAGTCATAAATTAGCTGATGAATAATATCCACTGGGGAACCAAGTTGCCTTCCCGACATGCGGAGACACCAAAGAACTGGACGTGTGGAAAGCATCGTCCCCAGGCCTGGAAGTTCTTCTGGACAGTGAGCACCGAATTCCCCCTTCCAGTCTGTTTGCTCCTTTTCCTGGCTCTGAAATATAACCACCAAGGAGCCTTGGAACAGAACGCTGATTTCCAAGATGAAATGCTGTGATGCTGCTTCTTCCTTTTCATGCTAAGCTTCCAACTCTCCTTTGAATTTTCCCAGGCTTCTACCACTTCTTTCCCGAGTTATTAATGTGTGTATGAAGTGCCTTAATTGATAAGTAATAGAGAGTATTTGTATGCATAGTACTGTAGGAAGAAAGAGACAGTTAGCTAGCTAGCTGGTGGTGGCACAGTGGAGAGAGAGCACTGGACTTAGAATTAATTAAGACAGATCCAGTCTCAGAAACTTGCTAGCCCAGTGACCCTGGGCAAGTCACTTCATCTCTGTCTGCCTATTTTCTCATCTATCAAGTTAGGAATCAGGCAGCTAGGTAGCACAATGAATAGAGTACTAGCCCTGGAGTCAAGAAGATTAATTTTCCCAGGTTCAAATCCAGACTGTTACTAGCTGTGTGTGACCCTGGGCAAGTCACTTAACCCTGTTTGCTTCAGTTTCCTCATCTGTCAAATGAGCTGGAGAAGGACATGGCAAACTACTTCAGTGTCTTTGCTAAGGAAACCCCACAGGAAGAGTCCGACCTGGCTGAAACAATTGAACAAGAAAAAATGAGGATGAATATTAGCTCCTACCTTGCAGAGCTTTGGTTTTGCTCAAATGAGACAACAATAGTAGGCTCTACAGGAATGCTTATTCAAATCCACATATAACCAGATCAAATTGCTTGCCAGCTCCAGAAGGAGGGAGGGAAGGGAAGGAGGAATGCAATTTGGAAATCTTATGTGGTAATTTGTTACTACATGTAATTGGTTAATTTTTTATTTAAATTTTAAAAAATAATAAGTAAATGCTCATTCGTGTCCTTCTTCCCTATCTCCCAAGGTTGTAACACCTACTTGGCAGGATTTTTGTGAGAATAAAATGAGACAATATTTGTGAAGTGCTACATAAATGCTAACTACTATACTGTAGTAGATCATAGTCGTTAACACTTAAAGAGCACTTACTGTGTGCCAGTTCCTGAGTGCCTTTACAATTATTAGCACATTTGTCCCTCACAACAACCCTTCATGGTAGGTGCTATTATTATCCCCATTTTATAGATGAGGAAACTGAGTCATACCAAAATTAAGGGACTTGTCCAGGGTCACCCAGCTGATGAATGTCTGAGGCTAGATTTGATCTCAGGGCTTCCTGGCTCCAGGCAAAGCACCTCATCCATTGGACCAATGAGCTGCTGATGCTATATTCTACTGGAGGGTTCCAAAATGCTTTCACATCATCTTGTATTATCTCAATAACCCTGCAGAGGCAGGCTATCCCAATTTAGGGCAAGTATTAGCATCTCCATTTAACTGATGAGGAAACAGAGACCAAGAGAGGCTGAGGAATTTGTTCAAATCCACTCAAGTAGCAAAGTCTCCTGACTAATTCTAGTGATCTCAAAAATGGATATCCCTTCCACTGCTATTTCATGCAATGAAAATAGTAACGAAATGCTTAGAAAAAGGGATGCAGGTTGTTGTAGACCACTGACCAAGGTCCTTCTTGTCATTATCAGTTATTCCTACTCTTTGTGATTCCATTTGGGATTTCCTTATCAAAGATACTGGAGTATAGTGCCCTTTCCCTCTCCAGATCATTTGACAAATGAGGAAACTGAGGCAAATAGGATTAAATGAAGTACAGGCTCACATAGCTAATAAGTGTGTGAGACTGAATTTGAACTGGGGTCTTCCTGACTCCAGGCCCAGTGATCTATCTGTCACATCATCTTGCTGACCCCAATAGCATCATAGGATAAAAAAGCATTGGCCTTAGAGCTAGAAGACTTGAGATCAAACCATTCCAAGTCTCATAGAACTCATGCAATAGCATTAATTAATTATTAATTAATAATTGTTGTTTTTAATGTAATAATTAATTAATTAAAATTTACTGTCAAATACAGTACGAAGTACAAGAAAACAAAAAACTCAAATAACCCATAATCTCATTGAGTTTACATTCTATTGGGAGAGAACATAGGCATATTGAAGTACATAGAGACTAAAGACAAGCTTTTGAGAGAGGAAGGGCACTTGTAGTTGAATGGTCAGGAAAGACTTCTCTTAGAAGGTAGTGTTTGATCTATGTCTTAAAGGAAGGGATCCTCTGAGTCAGAGAAAAGGGAGGGCATTCCCGCCATGGTCCATGGCTAGTTCAAAGACTTGGAAATGAGAGGAGCACCAAACGTGATGAATTACACTGGTTACTTCTCTAGACCTCTGTTTACTCATCTGGAAGATGGGGCTTGAGTTGGATGGCCTCTATCTAACAAGACTTCTAGCTCTAAATCTATAATCCTATAAAAATGATGCTTTCCTTTGACTTGGGCATATATGTTGGCATAGCCCATTTTCCTGACCTCCCTGCTGCAGGTTGTATACTAAATATTTACATGCATTTTTGTAGAATCTATTTTGCTCTGCTGAGAGTGCCCATGTAGATAAGCATGATTCAGTTCATAAATCATCCAAGGGGAGGACCGCCATTCAACCTCATTGCTCTTTGTATCCCAGAGTTGGGGCACCCATTTGTCATTCGCCTCTGAGCACTTGCAGATTTTTTCTTTCCTGAGTAGCGACTTCCTTTCCAAATCATTAAAAGAACCCAAATGGCACCACCCACAAGGATCTTAACAAAAGAGCTGTTGGGTAACCTTGGTTGTACGATGCCCATGTTTGGCTGCCATAGGTTATTCACCTAGAGAAGTGTGATCCATGATTTCTGGATAGTCTCCTCTTTATTCACTTGAGGAGATTGCTGGTCCATACAGGAAAGAAAGGATGTTTTGAAATGACAGTGAAAAGGAATGGAAATATGTAACTGGTATTAGAACATCAACCAAAGAATATGGATATCCTTTTTAAATTTCTGCATAAATCACAGAAACAAGCATCCTCCCTTCGTTTGAAATGAGGAATTTATTTTTTCTTCCTTTTGTTGGAATACTGAGTGGTATTGAAATATTTAATTAGGAAAGTGTTATCCTTGACAAAGATCTACTTTTTATCACTGATTAAGATTATTTACTACGTCAAAGCAGCTCCTTGGAAAGTCAGATGATGTTTTCTTCTCTTTTGGGATACTCGGTGATCATTAATAACTTATATAGCTAGAATAAGCACTTGGAGCTTTTAGGGAAAAGGAAAGAGACAACAATTCAGTTATTTGCAACCTGGACCATCCCCAGCAAATTTCTGTTTCCAAATCCTTATTGACATCATCACCTCAATTAAATGCTTTGCTGGCATAAACAGTGTCTTTGTTAGATCTAATTGAACAAGAGCTAAAAAGGCCTTTTAAATCAAAACAATGATCTATCAGCTCCTGGGAGTATCAGCCCGGAGAATCCAAGGCTGCTATAGGCTGGCCCTTTGCATCAGTCAGTTAGGACACAGAAGATGCCTAAAATGGCAAAGAGAACACAGAAGAAACTTAGTGGAATAGGACAGGTCAAGGAAATGAGGCAGGCAGAGCTTTACAATGTGGTTTAATGTTTCTATTTAAAGCATTAGGATTTCTTAGGCTATTCATTCTATATATATATATATCTATTAAATATAATGTTTAGTCTTGGGGTTTGTTTTTTTTAATCCTCCAAAGATGGAGTCGATATGGATTTTGCATCATCCACACCACTAGTCTGCCTTCTTTATTATGGATAATTGAGAGCTGAATGGACACTATAAATCCATGGTATTGTCCTTGCCACTATGATCTGACTATTTGAGAGCATTAAATGGCTCTCTTGTCTCCTAAGAGACAATGCAACTTCTCAGAGGTGTCTAACCCATTCTCGAGGAGGGCTTTTCACAGAGAATCCAAGTCTTTATGGTAGAATAGAGAGAGAAAGTCAACTTGCCTATGGTCAGAGGATAGCTCCTGCCCTTTGCCTGAGGCTGGTGCCAGAGATCAGATATTATATTGGCTGTCTTATTCATACAGCCATCAGAGTGGTGCTGTGCTTCCTGAGGAGGCGACTCCTGACCCATGGTGATTCTTGAGTGGACTACTTCACGTATTTGGTTTCCTTTTCATTAATAATACCCGAATAGTCACCACCATTCTTAGGTCTAATTTGTCACTAGACTTTGTAACTATAAGGCATCTGGGAAAGTTACAGAAATAGAAGTTGGTCGTGGTGTGGAGGTGGTGGGGATTTGTCAGTATTTCAAAGCAGTGTGGTTGCACTCTTAAAATCAATGGTTTCTTAGCTAGTGAAATGATGTAGGATCAATTAAGAGACATTATAGTTCACTGGGAAGAGCATTAGATGGGAAGTCAGAGAACATGAGTTCAAATCCTGCCTCCATCATTTATTTTCTAAGTGACCTTGAGCAAGTTCTATAGCCTGCTCAGTTAGCACATCTGTAAAATGATGGACTAGAACTGTTATTATTCACTGGTTTTCAGTCCTATTCAATGCTCTGTGAACCTGTTTGAGCTTTTCTTTGCAAAGATACTGGGATGATTGGCCATTTTCTTCTCCAGCTCATTTTGTAGATGAGAAACTGAGGCAAAAAGGGTTAAGTGACTTGCCCAGGGTCATTCAGTTAGGAAGTGTCTGAGGCCAGATTTGAACCCAGGAAGAGGAATCTTTCTGACTTCAAGGCCAGTGCTCTATCCATTGCACCACCTTTCTGTCCAAAATGGGACTAAGATGGCTTCAGAAGTCCTTTAAATCTCTAACTCTATAATCCTAATCATCTCTGTTCCTTTGAGTGAGATGGATTAGGTGCTGCTTCTGGATCTGTTTTGTCATACATTTCCCTAACTGCTCAGGACCTGCTGGGAGGAATGAGACACAGGCATTCTCTCCAAGATAGTGCATTAGTTACGTAATGTGGTGACTCAATTATACTTGCTTTGTAGCATCTGGAGTTCTTGGAGCCATGTTTCCAAAAACTGCCACTGCTAGCAGATTAAAAATTATGTGAAATTAATTTTTGAAAACAAAGACATTAATACTTTCAGGTCTCAAGTGACATCATACTAGAAGGATTACAAAACCTTTTCAGAAATGTTATCTTTAAAAAAAATAAGCATTGATTTTACTAACTTACCCAAATACCCAAAGCTTAGTGGCTCTGAGTGACAAAGAAGAGAATCTATACCTTAGTTAGTGATTAACAAAGAGGATTATGCCCTTCGCTTATTCTGAGACCTGAGATTCCAGAGAGCAATGGGTTCATATTTTTGCCCAGTAGTTAGTTAGTTTTGTTTCTCTGTTTTGCAGGCAGGAAGTTGTGCTGTAATTTATTGCCTTTCAGTTTGTGGCTAATTCCATAAGACAAGCATAGAGTACAAAAGGCCCTAGCCCAAGGGATCACATGCCACCCTTAATCTCCCAGTACATCTCACACTCTCAGGAAGTGCCTGGCCAGAAGACTCCAGGGCAGAGATTGGAGAATCTTAGCATCATAGAGTTAGAAGCAGAAGGCTCTTCAGAGGTGTCTTCTAGGTTGAGGAAACTAAAGGCAAAAAGAGAGCAAGGCACGTTCCCAAAGTCACTCAGGTGATGCAGCTTAGGTCAATCAGTCAATCAGGCAATAAACATTTATGAAACTCCCCTGTGCCAGGAATCGTGATACATAGAAGGGCAAGAAGCAGTCCCTGAACTCCAGGAGCTCACAGTCTAGTGGAAGAGACAGCCAGAAAACAGCTATGTACAGACAAGTCACAGACAGGACAAATTAGAGACGATCACCAGAGAGAAGGCACTAGAATTAATGAGGAAAGGATTTCTGTAGAAGGTGAGCTGATAGCTGGAACTTGGAGGAAGCCAGGGAAGCCAGGAGGCAGAGATGGAGAGGAAGACAATTCCAGAGATGGGGGACAACCAGGGCAAAAGCATCCAGGAGACTGAATGTCTTGTTTGAAGATCAGTAAGAAGGCCAGTGTCACTGGTTCACAGAGTGTCTGTCTGTCTGTCTGTGTCTATCTGTCTGTGACTGTATCTCTCTCTCTCTGTCTCTCTGTGTCTGTCTCTATATGTCTCTCTGTGTCTGTCTATATGTGTATCTGTCTCTGCCTGTCAGTGTGTCTGTCTATATATATATATATATATATATATATATATATGAGTGTGTCTGTCTATATCTCTGTGTGTCTGTGACTGTGTGAGATGGTGTCTGTATCTATGCATGTATCTGTCTCTACTTGTCTATATGTCTATGTGTCTGTCAGTGTCTATATATCTATGAGTGTCTATGTCTGTCTGTGTGTCTGTCTCTGTATGTCTCTCTGTGTCTATGTGTGTATCTGTCTCTACCTCTTTCTCTATGTTTGTGTGTCTGTCTGTATCTGTGTGTCTTTCTGTACCTGCATGTGTCTGACTTATAACAGGTAAATATAATATTACTGCATTTTTTCCCCTACAGATTTGTGGAACAAAAATTTACTTTTAGTTGGACCTTAAAACAAGGGCCTATTATGAATTTATTCTTATTTTTCAGAAATTTTATATACATAGTTTCTGATATTTTTATTCTGATTTTGAATTTTTTATTTTCTCCCAAAGTTTAATTTTTTCTTCCATTTATTTTTCTTTTTATATTTTTGGTTTTTCTTTTGATAATTGACTCATACAGCCCCATAACTCAACCAGGTATTCTGAGTTGGTCAGGGTGTTGGTGGACACCCTCTTCAGGGAAGACTGTATTGTATTTTTATTAAAAAAAATCCAAGATTTAAAATTTTGTTTGGGAAAAATTTCAGAAAAAGAAGCTTGCTAGCTCCTTCAATCAAGAGAATGAACTATTTAGAGAAAGATGCCTATAGAAACCTACACTGCAAGAAGATCCAGAATGAACTTCTGGGTGCAATCTATTGAACTGAAGGGGATTGAACATTTATTGTAAATGTACACTTTTATGCCAAAGGGGACTGCCCCCTAATTGGCTTTTTGTCAATGCGCCTAGCAAAATATCGGTTTTGCTCTTTCTCTCCCTTTTCTATTTCCCTCTTATCTCTATTGTAGTTTCCTCTTAGAAGGTGCAATATTATATACATAGTTAGAAAACTTCTAGGGGTACAAGATGATTATGTAAAATGATCAATGGGGAGACTAGTCTCCCAATGATCATCAGGGAGAGTATAAAGATTAAATTTAACTCTCCCCTGATAGTGAAGATTACTCCTGCCTATTTTTAGATTTTTAGATTTAATCACCAAAAGTATAAACACCCTACTTAAAAGTTGAGTATGGAGATCTGCCCATTTTTAGATCTAATCACCAAAAGTATAAACATCCCACTTGGTCATTAAGTGGGAGGTATGTGACCCACATGTGTAATAGTGGGTGACAAATCAGAATCAACTGACTGTTCCTGGGCAGTCCTAAGCAAGACTTTAGACTGATTTGTCTGCATAAAAAGTGGAGGAAGACACAGGAAGCAACGCAAAAGAAAGTGCCTTTAAAAGGGAGTGACAACTTCCTGAGTGAATTTTTTCTTGGAGTTCTTCATTCTTTGGAGTGGAGGCTATTCTAAAATCTCTTCTTTTGGACTGACTTGCGGCCGAGGCCAGCTAAGGACTAACTCTTCCTGCCTGGGTTGAGCCTGGGGCCAGGAGTAAATTACTTAGTGCTTAAGCTAGATATCTTACCCTAACCTCTCTCTGATTTTCTTACTTCACTCTTTCTATATTTTGTAAATAAATTATAAATAAATCTCCTTGGAATAAGTTACATTGCTGGTGACCCTATTTTAAATTTTAAATTTTTAAATTAAAAAAAAATTAAGGCAATCCCTTACACTATGTTTGTGTCTGCATTTCTACATGTCTGTGTATCTGTCTGTTTGCATGTCTGTATCTCTCTGGATGTCAGTGTCTCTCTGTGTGTCTCTGTCTGTGATATGGTATCTGTGTCTGTGTGTACCTTTCTCTGCCTGTCTCTGCCTCTGTCTCTACCTGTGTCTGTGTGTGTGGCAAGAGAGAGGATGGAAAAAGGAGGCTTCAAACACAAATCCTCTGATGCCAGTCTAGACTGTACTCACTCCATTTGCACACTCTTCACCAGGAATAATGCACTGATTAAGCCATTTTCTTTGCAGCCAAAGAGCCTTTCTTGCTACCATGAGCATATTTCATCAATGTCATCACTATCAGTATCAAAGGGTTCTTGCACCAATCAGTAGGGAGAAAAACCAAACAGAATTTAGCAACAGATTTAGCAAGAAAAATTCTATTGAGGAAAAATGTTTGATGTTTTCTCATAATGTCAATTTCTCCCCGTATCTATCTGCTACTAAAAGTACAAGGGTGTTTTCAGATGTACTCTGCAGCAAAACACAATTTGTATTTAAATATTTGAGTTAAACATATCTTCTGTTTGTGGAACACTAATACTGTTGACATTGTCCCAGAGCAGTACTCCTCAGGGAGCTGGAATCTGCCTGCACTCTGAGTAGTCAACAAGCCGTAAGTGCTAGTGTAATATAGGAAAATAGAAGCTTCGCTGTTGTTTATGAGGGCCTGACGCAATCAAGGGAAGGTAATAGTATCAATATTGTTGGATGGGACCTCATTTGGTTTAACCCTTCAATATATGGGACAAGTAAGTGGTTAGCTAGTGTTGCTACTTGAAGTCTTCTGTGAAGAAGGAATCTACCACCACTTGAGGCAAGTGATTGTTAGGAAGTTTTTCCTACCTTCAAGCCTGATTTTCTCCACTTCACTTTGGAGATAAATGAGGTTCACCCTCTGCAGGATGCAGCCCAGCTACCCAAGTTGAATTTTCAAGTGTTCATCCATGGGAAAGGATTGGCCTAAAAAGAGAATAGTCTATACATTTTTTTTAAATTTAAACCCTTACCTTCCATCTTGGAGTCAATACTGTGTGTTGGTTCCAAGGCAGAAGAGTAGTAAGAACTAGGCAATAGGGGTTAAGTGACTTGCCCAGGGTCACACAACTGGGAAGTGTCTGAGGTTAGATTTGAACCTAGGGCCTCCTATAGCTGCTTACCCCACCACCAATGTCTTAAGAGACAAGATAGCTCATCAGCTGCATATTTAGAGCATAGGGTTTTTTTTAATATAATTTTTACTTTATTTAAAAAGTATTTTTTCCATAGTTATATGATTTGTGTTTTCTCCCTTCCCTCTTCTCCTCTTCTGGAGCTGACAAGAAATTCCACTGGTTTAGAGTATAGTTTTTTTTTTTTTAAAAAACAAATGTCTTTCTAGCCACATGATTTACTTTGCTTCAAAATGTATCTATCTGAATCTCTTCATTTAAATGATTTTGCTATTTTTGCCCATCTTTTCTTTCTTCTTTCCTATCACTAAGAGAGAGAGGTATATTTCTCCTCCTTTCAATATTAATCCCTCAACCTATATTCTTCATAACCTTGTGACTTCTGAAATCTTGCTCTCTCTCTCCAGAATCTACGATTTCTTTCTCTCTACTTCTTTCTCTTCCTTGTTGAATTTACAGTTAAAATACAAACTTGTGAAGTTCTCTCTTCCAAAAGACATTTTTTCTAAGTTCCTGTGTCCCTACTGCCCCCTCCAACCACTATCTTACTGCTGCTTTCATTTGCTGCCAAATTTCTCATGAATAATTTATACCATTTGCTTAAATTTCCTCACCATCCACTCATTCCTTGACTCCTTGCCTTGGCTACTGCCCCTCTCCACTTGACTAAATAAAACTGTATTTGCCAGTCACCAGAGACCTAAAATGTTTTTTTTAGCCTCTTTTCTCCTTAATCTTTTAGCAATATTCACACTGTCAACCACCCCCTCATAAAAACTCTTTCCTTCTTTGTCTTCCATGACCCACAAACAAAAGATAGAATGTTTTGGGAGAAGAACAATAAGTAGAACACTATGGCTGGACCTCAGAGTATATAGAGTGTATCCTTGTGTAGAAATACTTAAAAGATAAAGAAAGGCCAGTTTGGGAAGGGTTTCAAATGCCAAATAGAGACATAATGGATCCAAGAGTTAACAGCAAGCCAATGGAGTTTGTTGACGTGGTGGGGACCACAACTATGCTTCATTGCTTTAGCAGCTGTATAGCTGATAGAGTCGAATGAAGAAATAACCTCTCATTCAGAGCATCCTGGTGGGTCAGTGGATAGAGCATTGGGCCCTGAATCAGGAAGACTTGTCTTTATGAGTTCAAATCTGTTCTCAAACACTTACTAGCTGTGTTAACCCGGGATAGCCACTTGTTTCTGTTTACCTTGGCTTCCTCATACATAAAATGAGCTGGAAAAGGAAATGGCCAACCACTCTAGTATCTTTCCCAAGGATGCCCCAAATGGGGTCACAAAGAGTCACACATGACTGAACAACAACCACCACAAATATTCTAGGAATATCAATTTAATGGTAGTGTGGAAGATGGATTGGGGGTATGGGGAAGGACGATCTGGAGGCAAAGAGATTGCAATATTCCAGGCAGGAGCTGGGATGAGCTTGAACTTAGGTTCTTGAGTGAAGATAAATAGATTTGTGATGTAGTCAACACAAGAGCTTCTAAATCTTATTCTTTCTCTAAAGGCCCAACTCAAGCCCTATGAGGTCTTCCCTAACTGCCCAAATCTTTAGTGATCACAGGTTTGTCTGTACTATGGCTCTAGAATTTAGGAGAGGTTGCCTTCTAGTATTCTGTATTTTTTGTCTGTATTCTCCCTGACTACCCATGTAGATGGAAAACCCCTTGAATTTTGTATGCCCGGAACTTAGTACAGCTCCTTAGAAGTAGTAGGGGCTCATCATTTTAGCAAAGTCTCTGTACACCATGGCTACTGAGAATTATTTGCTGAAAAGAAGTGGGTTTTTTAAAAAAGACATTCAGGTAATGAAGACCTATAGTTTGATGTACAAGCTTCTTTTTCCCTCATTTGTTGTATATGTGGAAATATCCATTGGGTTTGGTGTTTAAGTTTAGAATTTTTTTAAAAAGGAAAGAGCTGTAGGAATTCAGCAGGCAGAATGGAAGTGTTAGGGTCAATAGGGGGGACATTTGCAGTATGAGGAATACCATGAGTAAAGACATGAAAGTTTGAGGTGTATGAGGCAGGTGGAGGGGGAGCCCAGGACCTGGTATGGGGAGCTCGTAGGTGAGGAAATTCCCTCTTCAGAAACAGGTCAAGCACTTTCTTTGCAATTTACTGTCTCAGGAAGAGAATTCATAACTGAGACATCTCTAAAATTATCTTTATTTTTGTTTTTAATATTTTAATAACTAAATTCCATTACAGTTGGTTTCCTTTGCAACCTGTGCATTATATGTATTTCAAGCCACAATTCCAAGAGGTCCATTAGCTTCACGAGACTCCCAGAGAGATCCATGACACAATAAAGGTTAAGAAACCTTGTTGCCTAGCAAGAACTGAGAAGTTAGATGACTTGCCTAGGGTCACAAAGCTAGTGGGTATTAGAGAAAGGGCTTGAACCTAGGTCTTCATTCCAAGTCCAGTTCTCTATCCATAATTCCACTTTGTTGTTTTTGTTCATTTCATTTTTGTTCATCCATCTCTTCGTGACCCCATTTGGGGTTTTCTTGGCAAAGATACTGGACTGGTTTTCCATTTCCTTCTCCATTTGATAGACGAGGAACTGAGGCAAACAGGTTGAATGGTTTGTCTGTGATCACCCAGCTAAAAAGGGTCCAAGGTTGGATTTGTACTTGGCACTCTGTCCACTGTGTCACCTGGCTACCCATCCATTTCTCTACACCATTTCTCTCCCCTATTGGAAGAGGGTGAGTAATCCAGTTTGATTGCAGTGGCAACCACATAGGAAAGGTAGATAAGGATATTTGCAGCAAGTACCTGACCTAGTAGTAGTCAAAGAGAATCCTCCGACTGTCATCTCCCAGATGAGTGCCCTGGATGGCAATATCCCAGTCCTTGATTAGAGCACCATAATTATGTCCCAGGAATTTGCTTAAAGAGATTAATCATCCTGCTAGACAAATTTAGAACCTGCACTTGCTGGGGATCTGCTCTGAGGATCCCCTGGGACATCCTGATTAGACTTGATTGTTGGAACTTTGCCAGGGTCTTGGGTGTGTCAGCGACTGGTTAGAGTCTGTGGGGAAATCAGGATGTTCTTCTGCCTCATCCCCATGGAGCGATGAAGGTTGGCCTCTGAGACGTGTGGGATGTGCCAATGTGCAAAGGTATTAGTGGTCTTTGGTTACAGCAATCCAGCTGCCTTGTTTCTCTTAAAAAAAAAAAAAGATCAATATAATCCACATCCCGTCCCTCTGAATGTGATTATTTTACCAACTGTGATTGGGTGGCGCTGGACTGGCCCGGGAGGAGACATATAAATGCGCATATAAATTCTGAGTAATCAGTTCTAGGTCATGTTTCTAAAATCCATAAACTCCTCTCAGATCTATATAAATGATGGAAGCAAATATACATCCCTGAACAATAGCAAACTCAATAAGACCATCTGTAATACTGCAAGACTAGTTTGCAATGGAAAATTCCAAAAATATAAAATAGTCAAAATTGCCAACAGCACAAGAATAGCTGTAGCACTAAGACTAATTTGGATTTTTTTGGTTTTGTTGTTGAAAAACCTTACTTTCCCCCTTTGAATCACTACTAAGTATTAGTTTCAAGGCAGAAGAGCAATAAGGACTAGGCAATGGGGATTAAGTGACTTGCCCAGGGTCACACAGCTGGGAAGTGTCTGAGGTCACATTTGAACCCAGGCCCTCCCATCTCTAGGTCTGTCTCGCAGCTGCCCCCAAGACTAGTTTGGGATGGGAAACTCTGAAACAGGTCTGTGTAGGGCAACTACTCAGGTATAGCTACCATCTGGTGATTTGGCAAACACTTATTTATACACTTGCTATGTGCTAGGAATTTTGCTAACTACTAGGGAAGCAGAGGAAAGCAAGCACGCCCTGCCCTCAAGCAGTGCTCATTTTAAATGAGGTAGAAAATATGTAAACTACAAGGTTGATACAAGATCTATATCTAAGAATTAAAGGTGGTTCTGAAAAAGGAAGGCATTCACAATTGGGGAAAAGGCAAAGTCCTCCTTTAGAAGGAAGCCTTTGAACTGAGTCTTGAAGGAAGCACAGAAAATTAATAAGTTTAAATAATAAAAAATTGAATTTTTTAAAATTAAAAATTTTAATCAATAAAAATATTTTTAAAAATTAAAAATGTAATTAACATGTTAAATAATTAATTAAAGAGTGTTAACATGAAGACAGGTGGAATCTGGACTGGCAGCTAATTAAGGACCTTTTTTCGTTCCTCGTCCCTCTGACAAACTAATAGATTCTTCAGTGGCCTCCTATCTATTAGAAGACAAACACCAGAAATTTGGTCCATCTGATAACTTCAATCATTTTATAAACCAATTATTATCAATTGCATTGAATTTGCTTGTTTTTTTAAGATAGTTTTTTATTGTTTTTTAAAACTTTCAAGAATTGTAATAAAAGAACAAAAATAAAACTTGAATTTATGAATTTGTTTTGTCTTGGTGAAGAGTTTGGAAAAAAATATAATAAAAAGCAAAAGTAAAAAGTGTCTGAAGGCACTCACTTGAACCCTTGAGAAGTTCATAAGATTATTTGTACTCATTTAGTCATTTCACTCGTGCCTTACTCTTTGTTTTCCCATGGGGTTTTCTTGACAGTTACTAACGTGGTTTGCCATTTCTTTTTCCAGCTCATTTTCCAACTAAGAAGACTGGGGCAAACAGGATTAAGTGACTTGCCCAGGGTCACACAACTAGGAAGTGTCAGAGGCTGGATTTGAACAGAGGTCCTGACTCTTGATCCAGCACTCTATTCCATTCTGCCACCTAGCTACCCCACGGATTATTTATAGGAATGCTATAGGTTTTCTGAGAATGGGCTCCAATTGTTTTTTCCTCCTCAAAATTTGCCAGAGTGCTCACTGGCACTCCTCACAAAAGTATATGGAACAAATTATCATCACTAAAGGGCAATATATTGAATCACAGCAAAGGGGAAAGGTGATGGTAAAGGCTTCTGGTATTGCCTGAAATTGTGTCACTAATATAAGCTGTAGCATTTATATAGCACTTTAAGGTTTGCAAAACACTCTCATTTGATCTTCACAATAATCTTGGAAGGTGTCATTATCTCCATTTTATAGCTGAGGAAACCGAGGCAAACAGAGTTTAAGTGACTTGTCCAAGGTCACAAAGATAATTACTAAGGCCAAATCTGAACTCAGATCTTTTTTATTTGAAGCCCAACTCTCCATCCACTTTACCCTGTAGATCTATTTAAAGTATACCTTCAGAAAAAGAAAGAGAAGACTAGATCTGCTACACAGGAATGAAAGAGAAAATAACACTGTTTGGGGAGTCAAAGTACCTGGGTTTGAGTACTGTCTTTGATACCTTGGTGAACTTGGATATGTTGCTTAAGGTCCCTGAGACTCCGTTTCCTCAGCTGTAAAATAAAGCACTTGGAATAGATGCCTTCCAAGGTTCCTTTGGGCTGGAGATTTGTGATCCTCTCCGCTCGATGTCTCATTTGCAGGGGTGACCATATTTGTAAAATGACTGTTAATGATGTCCTTTCTACAGGACGGAATCTGGGTGGTGGGGAGGGGAAACCAAGGAGCCCTGATCTCGAGTGACAAAATAATGAATTTCAACATTATCAAGCAGATAATTCGAGATATTCTCTTAAACATTTTCCATTCACAATAACTGAATATCCTGAACTGCTTAGCTCCGAGAACATTTTTCCCCAGTTTTGAGAACGATTTCTAAATCTGTTATCTGTCTCTTAATATAAAACAGACTGATTTGTAGATACAGTTATATGGGTTTCCTATTTTGGGAAATATCTTTACACACTTTAACTCCAAGGCATTTAATAAAAAGTATTAAGTGTGCACATCACAAGTGCTTCACTGACTCACATCGCTCTCTTTATATGTATTCTTTCCATCAACCGTCTCCCAAAAACCTATTCCTGATATTTTGTGTTCATGTGATCATTAAAGGACTATCTTTGCAAACTGTGAATATTTGATGAAATTAGTATTTACTGCTCTACTCGGCTCATATTATATTTTTTGAAAATCCATGTTTTTAAACTGCTTTTTAGAATATTTGTCATAATTATGCTGGATAATGAGAAATCTGCATAAAGTATCCTAAATAGGAAAGCACAAACCCATCCTCCCAGTTTCCTGGCTCCAAAGCCTTTACATTTTTGTTCAGGTGCCAGCACATCTTAAAACAGTGGTGCAATGGGAAGAATGCTGAATTTGGAACCAGATGACTTGGGTTCAAATCCTGCCTTCTGATATTTACTACCTTTGTGCCACTGGGCATCACTTAACATCCCTAGCCCTCAATTTCTTCATATTTGAAGTGAGGGAGTAGAATTTTGAGCTCTAGAGCACTGGACCTGAAGTCAGGAAGAACTGTGTTCAAAGCCTAAATTAATTAAAAGCCTTCCTAGCTATTGTTTGATTTCCTGGGGAAGCCACATAACCTCTGCCTTAGTTTCCTCCTCTGTAAAATGGAGATATTAAAGCACCTGACTTTCAGGGTTGTTTTACATTTCAAATGACATGTTTGTAAAATGCTCAGCACTATGTCTGGTACTCAGTGGATACTTAATAAATCAATCTTTCCTTCCTTCCTTCCTTCCTTCCTTCCTTCCTTCCTTCCTACCTTCCTTCCTTCCTTCCTTCCTTCCTTCCTTCCTTCCTTCCTTCCTTCCTTCCTTCCTTCCTTCCATCCTTCCTTCCATCCTTCCTTCCTTCCTTCCTTCCATCCTTCCTTTCTTCTTTCCTTCCTTCCTTTCTTCTTCCTTCCTTCCTTCCATCCTTCCTTCCTTCCTTCCTTTCTTCTTCCTTCCTTCCTTCCTTCCTTCCTTCCTTCCTTCCTTCCTTCCTTCCCTTCCTTCCTTCCTTCCTTCCTTCCTTCCTTCCTTCCTTCCTTCCTTCCTTCCTTCCTTCCTTCCTTCCTTCCTTCCTTCCTTCCTTCCTTCCTTCCTTCCTTCCTTTCTTCCTTCCTTCCTCACTTCTTCCCTCCCTCCCTTCCTTCCTTCTCTAGACCTATGGTACCTTATGGCCTGGGATAGAAAATTGGTTCTGCCATTCATGACCTGTATGATCTTGGCAAATAATTTCAAATCTCTGAACCTCCATGTCCACATCTGTAATAGAAGAGGGATAGTATAGATGTCCTAGAAAATCCATCTAAGGTCTAAGTTTACGATCCTATCATTCTATGACTCAATCTTTGGCTCTAATAATTATAGCCAGAAGCCTAGCAAGGCAGCACACTATCTCATCATGGCTAGACTTGAAATCAAGAACCATTTTCTCACATTGATTGATCATTGTGGCAGGCCTTATTGATCATTAAGTGTTATCAAAGAATCTTTTCTTGATCAACTTGACTGTGCCAGCTGCATTTGGAGTTGAGTGCTGTGTAGATTGGCATTTTACTTTGCCATTTGAGCAGGCATTCATTCATTCATTTCCTTCTTTTGTCTGTGATGTCACACGTCACTCTCTGCTATCCATACCTGTGGGCTCCTAACTCGTAACATAGGTCTCCTTATCAAATCAATCAATCAAATCAATCAAAAAGAATTAGAGATTGTCCAAAGACACAGAGGTAGCCTAACCCTGACCACAGAATGGTGAACGCTATCTACTTTTAATGTCTATATTGACTTACTATTTAAAAAAGGGAGAGCTTTAGGTGCTGGCACATATGTAAAACCATAAACGTATTCTGAAAAAAGAAACCTCTGCATATGAAGGGAGGGGATTCACTACATTTCAGGTATCACTATTTCTCAGTATGTTCTGTTCATATTAAACTAAAATGCTTACAGGAAGCTGACTACATATTAAATTAATGGATGTATGTGCATCTGTGCACATATGTATATCTAGAGGACATTTTAAAAATGAAATGATATTATTAGACAATTTGGGGCACTTAAATCCATTTTTGCCTAAAATGGTTTTCAGATTCATTGTGACACCAGAATCCTTAAGAATGTAAGAATTGTGACTCAACATGAATTTTGTTCTTCTCTGTCATTCTCACATCAGCATTAGGAACTACACAGAAAAATTCAGAAAATGAAAATAATAATAATGGTAGTCAGCATGTATATAACCCATTAAACATTTTACCAGCTTTACCAACATTATCACAATTCATCTTCACAACAACCCTGTGGAGCAGATGTTATTATTATTCCCATTTTGTAGAAACAGAAAAAGAGATGCAGGAAATTGCCTTGCCTTATAGAAGAGAAAACTGTTAAGTGACTTGCCCCAGGGTTACATCAGTAAGTGTCGGAGGTCATATTTGGACTGAGGTCTTCTTAATGCCAAGAGCAACAATTGAACCATTGTACCATCTCAATATTTAATTCATTGAAAGTGAATAAAAGGCAGCAGCTAGACACTTCAAGGGCAGTGAGTTAGGATAGTGGATAGATTGCTGGCTTTGGAATTACGGAGAGCTGAGTTAAAATGCTGCCTCAAGACATTTATTATGTGGTCCTGGATAAGTTAATTAACTTATGCTTGCCTCAGTTTCCCAAACTGTAATATCACATCTATCAGGGTTGTTGTGAGTTACAAATGAAATATTTGCAAGACATTTTGCAAACCTTAAAGCAGTATGTAAATTCTAGCTATTTTTATTGACTAATATTTGTATAGTGATTTAAGGTTTGCAAAGTACTTTACTTGCATTATCTTAGTTGATCCCTATAACTGATTTGTGATATAGGTTCTATTATTATCCTCATCTTTTAGATGAGGAAAAAGAGCTCCAAAGAACATGAAATGACTTATCCAGAGTCACACAATCAGTAAGTATCTGAAAAAGGATTCTAATTCAAGTTTTCTCAATCTAACCCTAGTATATTATTTACTGTATCACCTCATTGCCTGTTAATATCTCTCAAAATACATAGGTAAACGTTACTAATTACATATACTAGAATAAATAAATACTGTGGCAATACAAATTGCCATATAATCTGTTAATTCCATGTCTTGGACATTGTTTTAGGAACTTGAGTTCCCAGAAGGCTTTAAAAGACTATGTTTGTAG